>NC_060120.1:107960640-108263670 GCF_021461395.2 Schistocerca americana
CTCATTTAAGCACCGTATGTTAACGGCCCCCAACGCCGCTACGCCGGTGGATACGCAAGAGGCATTCACTGCGAGGAGGGTCAACAGCTGCTTCACGTCATCTCTAGGACAAAACGCAACATGTAGAGGCTTGGCATGGCAAAGCACTATCTGCTAGCGTTTCTGTATTTTTCTGCAACTGGTGTGCAGAATTTTCTATTCATTTTTACCTTGCATCAATGTTCGCGCTCTGGCTACTCACAGGCTTTTTAAGTAGCCACCAGTATGCAAAGATGATCAGCTCAGTAAGGAATTATGTAAGCATTATCACAACGTTTTGAGCTTGTGTACTGTACCTGTTGCGTTGGTAAATGTATGGAAGATACACAAGACATATAAGAGAACCCTGTGCAAGAGATACTCGTGAAGTTGCAATTATCACCTCTGGAAAATAAAGTTGCGCAATTAAATTTTTGGTTCTGTGTAGGTACATGTCTGCAGTCCCGGTACCCACTGAAATCCATGCGCTACAGTACTTTAGTACTTTAGTACGTAGTTAGAGCAGCCGAAAAAAAATGGCGCCACCCATTGATAAAGTCGAGTACCTAATTCGTGTTCAGCATTTCAACAACGGTCTATGCTGAGTTCGTGAAAACGCGCGTAGAATTGCCAGGTGTCCGGAAATTTCCGATCGTCTCCGGCCGAATGCACACAAGCTCGGCCTGTCAGGTTTTTGTTAGGCTTTTTAGTGATTAAGGAGAGAACGCACAGCTGAGGTCCGTTCCAAGTTAATGACGCAAGCGTGAGGAATAAATATACGGACGACTAAGGAGACATACCGTAAGTATATATAACGGCTTTTTCGAAAAGAGAGAACTGATTGCAATTGTTTATTACACACAAACTATAAAAAACAAAAACAAGTTGCGCGTGTCACTGGATGGAGGAGGGTTCAAAGTTGTCACACAGCTGCGCTGTTGTTTGTTTGTTGCAACATGGCGACTACACAACAAGAAAAATCGGTTTGTGTGTTGGAATTCGCGCAAAGTCAATCCACTGTTCAAGTACAACGTGATTCTGTCGTCGGTTCAACAAGAACCCGCCTCTGCACAAGTATATTTATGAGTGGCACACAAAATTCTTGGAAATTGGTTGCATATGCAAAGGAAACAGCATTGACCCGCCTCTCACGTGTGATGAAAATATCGAGCGTATCCGAGATGCGTTTAGATGGAGCCCCAGGAAGGCGATACGGTCGCAGGTTCGAATCATGCCTCGGGCATGGTTGTGTGTGATGTCCTTGGGTTAGTTCGGCTTAAGTAGTTCTAAGTTCTACGGGACTGATGACCTCAGAAGTCAAGTCACATAGTGCTCAGCGCCATTTGAACCATTTGAAATATGCACTGAGAACCTTTGAGCGCAAAATACTACGCAAAATCTATGGTGCAATAAGGGAAGAAGAAGGCTGCAGAGCACGCTACAACGCCGAGTTACAAGTATTAATACAAGATAGGGACATAGTAAAACTTGTAAAATCACAGCGAATACGATGGCTAGGACACGTGGCAGAGGATAGAATTCCAAAGAAAATGTGGAAAGGTGTGATCCATTCAGCTAGGCGAAAAAGGAGACCTAAGAGAAGATGGACTGACGACGTAATAGTGGATCTCACCAGTATGGGGGTCCGCGGGTGGAAAAGAGCAGCAAACAACTGAGAAATGTGGAGGAAAACCGTTAAAGAAGTCAGGGCTTGTCAAGGGCTGTAGCGCTACCGAAGAAGAAGAAGACACAGTCACAAACATGATATTGTTATTTTTGTGTAACTTAAAATTATCAAGAATTCCATGAAATGATTTCCACGAAATATAACGTTCGTGAGAAAGTAGGTTAAAATGAGACATTTTAAAACATAATTACAGATTTTATTTCTTTATAAACCTAATTGAAATTACGAAAATTATTCAGGTTAGTTTCGTTTTCTGTCCCGGAATAATGGATAATTGTTTATTTGATTTAATGAAGAACTTTTAGTTTTGCTTAAAATCATATTAGGAAGAAGACTTAGCAATCAAGAAGAATCAATCAAGAAGAATCAATCAAGAAGAATCAGCGGTTAGTTGCTATCATAAGTGCCACAGTGAAACCTGTTAACGATTTGTTTGTTAGGGTTTCGAACCTCAACTGGTAAAAACGGAATGCTTATAAGATCACTTCATTGACCGTCGGCCTCTTTGTCTCTCTGCGCGACTGTTCAAAAATCTTTTTCTCGGGAATGGGAAGACGTATCAAGCTGAAATGTACGTTACATATTAAGATGTATGGTCCCTTGATGACGTAAAAAAGTGAAGCTTCAAAGTCAATGCAGTCAAAAGGTACGGCCATTTATGTACCGTACTTTGATACTTGCAAACTCAGTCATCACTTAGAATCATGAAATTTGCCGATGCAAGGTTTCATAGTACAACCAAAGAAAAGAATCCGAAAATGGTTAATTTTCAATTATATCACATGAAGAAAAGTTTTTTTATTATTTGTTATCAGTCTCTCCGTCCGTCCGTCAGTCTGTTAAGAGTCCTTTTCCTCGGAAACGGGTAGACTAAGGTTTATAGTCCTTTAATGGTGTAAAAATATTAAGCTTCTAAGTCGACGCAATCAAAAGATACGGTCGTTTATGTCACATATTTAGATACTGGCGAACTCTGTCTTTAAATAAGCCATCGAATATCTCTCATTAAAATCTGTGGGGTACTGTCCCTTGACGTGAATAATGAAATTTGGTAAGAAGAAAGGTCTCACGGTACAAATGAAGAAAAAAACAGAAAGTTGTTAATTTGCAATTATGTCACATCAAAAAATATTTCTTTTGTCATTTGTTATTTTCAAACCTGACATTAACACATTCTCCAAAGTCTTGGAATTCCTGGGACCAATATATTCCCAGTGTAAATGCCGATAACACAAAAAAATCGCTGAGATCCTCGATTTCCGGTATGCATGAAATATCTACATACGTATGTAATTTTGTACGGAACCCACAGTGGATGAGACCTGCTCACACCTGGCCAAATTTTTTGACTTAAAAGCACGTTTAAGGTTCGGCTCGCAGAAAACTGTTGTCAATAAACGACTGAGAATACCCAATTGACTCTACCTCTATTTAAAATACGCAGTCTGGTTTTTAGGACAAAATGACCGAATAAATATAATGCCGAATCTGACTTTTCTATTTTTGGACCTGGCAACCTAAACGTAGAGCAAAAGTGGACCATCATATGACACGGTGGTTAGGAGGCGCAGACCTTTCCAGTGTTGTCAAACAAGTCTGAAGGACGAAGAAGGAAGTGCCAGACCATCTCTCTGCGAATAACCGAAATCTCAAGGCAAGTGGAGGCCATAGTATTCGAAGGGACGCATTTCAAAATCGAAACAATAGCACAAAAAGTGAAAATCAGTAATGGATCAGTTTACAATATCTTGCACGACAACTGAACACGTTAAAGATCGCCAGCCGGTGGTTTTTACGACTGTTCAAACTCATTCAAAGAACCCGCTGATCCAAAGCTGCAGGGGAAATGCAGCTGTGAGGCGAGGCCAGGTGACGTATTTAGTTGCCTTATCGCCGTGGAAGCCCGCCCGGTTAGCCGTGCGCTCTAACGCACGGCTTTCCAGATTGGAAAGGAGCGCCTGGTCCCCGGCACGAATCCGCCCGGCGGATTTGTGTCGAGGTCCGGTGAGCCGGTCAGTCTGTGGTTGGTTTTTAGGCGGTTTTCCATCTGCCTCGGCGAATGCGGGCTGGTTCCCCTTATTCCGCTTCAGCTACACTGTGTCGGCGATTGCTGCTCGCACGCGTACACCAACTTTTCTATACCACGTCTAGTGTGAGAGGTTTCCTGGGGGAGGGGGGGGGGCGGGGGGGGGGGGGAGTGGGGAGGGGGTGTCCACTGGGGGCCGCACAGTAACCCTGAAAGAGTGGTTCGGTGTGGGGCGACGGAGAGGTGGACTGCTGTAGTCATCGTGGGATTGTGGACCACTGCGTCTGCGGCGGGGATGGAACCTCTCCGTCGTTTTCTAGGCCCCCAGTTAACATACAATACAATACAGTATAATCACCGTGGAAGACTGTTGCCTCACGAAGCAAAGCAGAGCAAACAATGGAAGCATGTAGTACCACCATTGCCGCAAACAAGGTAAAGACTCAACCACCATTGAGCAAGTTGATGCTGAGTGCTTTGTGGGGCTGCCACGGTGTGGTGCTAACTGATTATTCTCTTAAGGGGCAAGCTGTCACAGAAGGAAACACTATGGCATCAAAAACTATACGCACACCACTATGTAACGAGGAATTGACCGCTAGATGCCACGAGAGGTGGACCCGCCAGTACGAAAGGTGGTGGAGATTATTGTACTTTCAGTACAGAAGCAGTACAGCGGAATGGGTGGGTCAAGGGAGCTCAGTGACTTCGAACGTGAAGTAGTCATTGGATGTCGTCTGATTAACAAATCTATCAGAGACATTTCAACATTTCCGAAGCAGTCAAGTCGGCTATTGGCGCTGTGATTGTCAAGCGCAAACGCGAAGGTGTAAATAAATAAATAAATAAATAAAAATCTGCATGAAATCGGCGGAAGAAATCACTCGCAAGTTCCAAAGTGGCAACAGCAGTCCAGCTCTCTCAGTGACTCCAGAATGAAATGTTCACTCTGCAGCGGAGTGTGCGCTCATAGAAAATTTCCTGGCGGTTTACAAATTGTGTGCCGGACCGAGACTCGAAGTCGGGAAAGTTGCCTTTTGCGGGCAAGTTTTTTACCGAACGAGGTACCCAATCACGACTCACAACCGTTCCACATAGCTTTATTTTCTCCAGTACCTCGTCTCCTACCTTCCAGACTTCACAGAAGCCCTGCTGCGAAACTTGCACAACTAGCAATCTTGGAAGAAAGGACACTGCGGAGACGTGGCTTAGCCACTGCCTGGGGGATGTTCTCAGAATGAAATTTTCGCTGCACAGTGGAGGGTGCGCTGATATGTAAATTTCTGGCAGATTAACACTGTGTGCCGGACCGAGATCCAGACTCGGGAATTTTGCCTTTTGCGGGCAAGTGGTCTACCAACTGAGTCTCGGTCCGGCACACAACCTGCCAGGAAATTTCAGCTCAATGACTGTTCGTAAGGAGTTAAAAGGCGTTCCTTGGTTGAGCAGCTGAGGCTATACATTTGTGTAGTCAGTTCTAAGCGACGATTGAGGAGGTGTAAAAAGCGACGCCGCTGGACAGTGGATCTACATCTACATCTAAATCCATACTCCGCAAACCACCTGACGGTGTCTAGCGGAGGGTACCTTGAGTACCTCTATCAGTTCTCCCTTCTATTCCAGTCTCGTATTGTTCGTGGAAAGAAGGATTGTCGGTATGCCGCTGTGTGGGCTCTAATCTCTCTGATTTTATCCTCACATGGTCTCTTCGCGAGATATACGTAGGAGGGAGCAATATACTGCTTGACTCCTCGGTGAAGGTATGTTCTCGAAACTTCAACAAAAGCCCGTACCGAGCTACTGAGCGTCTCTCCTGCAGAGTCTTCCACTGGAGTTTATCTATCATCTCCGTAACGCTTTCTCGATTACTAAATGATCCTGTAACGAAGCGCGTTGCTCTCCGTTGGATCTTCTCTATCTCTTCAATCAACCCTATCTGGTACGGATCCCACACCGCTGAGCAGTATTCAAGCAGTGGGCGAACAAGCGTACTGTAACCTACTTCCTTTGTTTTCGGATTGCATTTCCTTAGGATTCTTCCAATGAATCTCAGTCTGGCATCTGCTTTACCGACGATTAACTTTATATGATCATTCCATTTTAAATCACTCCTAATGCCTACTCCTAGATAATTTATGGAATTAACTGCTTCCAGTTGCTGACCTGCTATATTGTAGCTAAATGATAAGGGATCTTTCTTTCTATGTATTGGCAGCACATTACACTTGTCTACATTGAGTTTCAATTGCCATTCCCTGCACCATGCGTCAATTCGCTGCAGATCCTCCTGCATTTCAGTACAATTTTCCATTGTTACAACCTCTCGATATACCACAGCATCATCCGCAAAAAGCCTCAGTGAACTTCTGATGTCATCCACAAGGTCATTTATGTGTATTGTGAATAGCAACGGTCCTACGACACTCCCCTGCGGCACACCTGAAATCACTCTTACTTCGGAAGACTTCTCTCCATTGAGAATGACATGCTGCGTTCTGTTATCTAGGAACTCTTCAATCCAATCACACATTTGGTCTGATAGTCCATATGCTCTTACTTTGTTCATTAAACGACTGTGGGGAACTGTATCGAACGCCTTGCGGAAGTCAAGAAACGCGGCATCTACCTGTGAACCCGTGTCTATGGCCCTCTGAGTCTCGTGGACGAATAGCGCGAGCTGGGTTTCACCCGATCGTCTTTTTCGAAACCCATGCTGATTCCTACAGAATAGATTTCTAGTCTCCAGGAAAGTCATTATACTCGAACATAATACGTGTTCCAAAATTCTGCAACTGATCGACGTTAGAGATATAAGTCTATAGTTCTGCACATCTGTTTGACGTCCCTTCTTGGATGACTGGAAAGAGTGATTTCGTGTGATGAATCACGCAGTACCCTGTGGCAATCCGATGGAAGGGACTGGGTTTGGCGAATACCTGGAGAATGTTACCTTCCATCACACATTGTGTCAAAAGTGAACTACAGAATGTGTTGTGTACAGTGTGGAGGTGTTTTTCGTTGTTAAGGAATGGTTCCGTTATTGCGCTTGAGAAAGCACGAAAAAAGGAAGGATATGAGCATATTTTACAGCATTGTGTAGACAAGCAGCTCGGAGACAATACCTGTTTCTATCAGCACGACAACGCACCCTGTCACAAACTGGGGTGAAATTACATTAGGTTCAATCATGGGTCCCCTTCTGTTCCTGATATATGTGAACGACCTCCCTTTTATTTGAAACAAGAAGCTGAACTGACACTGTCTGCTGATGATAAAGCATCATTATTAATCCAGTAAAAGAAACTCCAATTGAAAATGATACAAATAAGGTCCTTGGAAAAGTAATTAATTGGTTTTCTGCAAATGGGCTAGCTTTGAACTTCAAAAAAAAAAAAAAACAGTACATCCAATTTTCTGCTGCAAAAAGTACAGTTCCCTCAGTAAATATAACACATCAACAGAAGTCAGTAGACAGGGTTGAGCATACTAAGTTTTTGGGTGTACATATAGATGAGAATCTTAATTGGAAAATTCATATGTTGGATCTTCTAAAGCGACTAGGTTCACCAACATTTGCAATCAGAATAATTGCCAATTTTGAGGATGTAGAAATTAGTAAGCTAACATACATTGCTTACTTTACTCTCTGATGTCATACGGAGTAATATTTTGGGGTATTTCAACACTTCGACGAAAGTATTCACTGTTCAAAAGAAAGTAGTTAGGATAATGTGTAGGCTTCATAGTCGCACATCTTGTAGGCATCTTTGTAAAAGATTGGGAATTCTTACAACAGCCTCACACACAGTACATTTAATCACTACTGAAATTTGTTCTCAACAACATGGACCAGTTTAAAAGCAACAGTAATGTTTATGACAATACCAGAAAAAAGAAAGACACTATCTTTTACTCGAACTATCTTTGGCACAGAAAGGGGTAAAATATGCAGCTATAAAAATTTTTGACAAATTACCAGATGAAATAAAATGTCTGACAGACAGCAGTAGTAGCATCAAAAATAAATTTAAATCATATCTCCTTGACAACTCTTCCTATACCATAGATGACCTCTTGAATAGGATTAAATGAATCTATAAATATATACTACTGGCCATGCTACACCACGAAGATGACTTGCTACAGACGCGAAATTTAACCGACGGGAAGAAGATGCTGTGATATGTAAATGATTAGCTTTTCAGAGCATTCACACAAGGCCGGCGCCGGTGGCGACACCTACAACGTGCTGACATGAGGAAAGTTTCCAACCGATTTCTCATACACAAACAGCAGTTGACCGGCGTTGCCTGGTGAAACGTTGTTGTGTTGCCCCGTGTAAGGAGGAGAAATGCGTACCATCACGTTTCCGACTTTGATAAAGGTCAGATTATAGCCTATCGCGATTGCGGTTTATCCTATCGCGACATTGCTGCTCGCGTTGGCCAAGATCCAATGACTGTTAGCAGAATATAGAATCGGAGGGTTTAGGACGGTAATACGGAACGCCGTGCTGGATCCCAACGGCCTCGTATCACTATCAGTGATGACAGGCATCTTATCCTCATGGCTGTAACGGATCGTGCAGCCACGTCTCGATCCCTGAGTCAACAGATGGGGACGTTTGCAAGACAACAACCATCTGCACGAAGAGTTCGACGACGTTTGCAGCAGCATGGACTATCAGCTCGGAGACCATGGCTGCGGTTACCCTTGACGCTGTATCACAGACAGGAGCACCTGTGATGGTGTACTCAACGACGAACCTGGGTGCACGAATGGCAAAATTGTCATTTTTTCGGATGAATCCAGGTTGTGTTTACAACATTATGATGGTCGCATCCGTGTTTGGCGACATCGCGGTGAACGCACATTGGAAGCGTGCATTCGTCATCGCGATACTGGCGTATCACCCGGCGTGATGGTATGGGGTGCCAATGGTTACACGTCTCGGTCATCTCTTGCTCGCACTGACGGCACTTTCAACAGTGGACGTTACATTTCAGATGTGTTACGACTCGTGGCTCTACCCTTCATTCGATCTCTGCGAAACCCTACATTTCAGCAGGATAATGCACGACCGCATGCTGCAGGTCCTGTACGGGCCTTTCTGGATACAGAAAATGTTCGACTGCTGCCCTGGCCAGCACATTCTCCAGATCTCTCACCAATTGGAAACGTCTGGTCAATTGTGGTCGAGCAACTGACTTGTCACAATACGCGAGTCACTACTCTTGATGAACTGTGGTATCGTGTTGAAGCTGCATGGGCAGCTGTACCTGTCGCGCCATCCAAGCTCTGTTTGACTCAATACCCAGGCGTAACAGGGCCGTTATTACGGCCAGAGGTGATTGTTCTGGGTACTCATTTCTCAGGATCTATGCACCCAAATTGCGTGAAAATGTAATCGCATGTCCGTTCTAGTATAATATATTTGTCCAATGAATACCTGTTTATCATCTGCATTTCTTCTTGGCGTAGCAATTTTAATGGTCAGTAGTGTAGTACATGCATGTTGTGCCATTTAAGGGAATGGGGTATATAAAACAATATTAATCTCTAACACTGTACTGTAATATATATATATATATATATATATATATATATATATATATATTATAAACTATTGTTTAATATGTGCATTTCTTGTGCACTTGACACGTTCCACATCATAACGGCTACCGTACCGTGCGATTGATCAATGGAACACGCAACTAACTAACTAACTCACTAACTAAGCTTCATCTTTGAGGTAGTCATTCGTGGACGATAACATTCTCGACCTGAATCAATCTGATGAAATAGCTTCGGGAAGTAGTGGAACGTCGACTTTGCTCCAGACCGCAGCGTCCAACATCACTACCTTCTCTGGTTTCGGCTTTGGAGGAAGTATGGGTTGCCATTCCTGCACGGGCATTCAGACTCCTCGTCGAAAGTGGCCCCAGCGTAGTGCAAGCCCTCATAAATGCGGAGATCGGGCTCACCTTATATTAATGTCCACTAATAGGTGTCCGGATACTTTTGATCGGGAAAACACCCATAGCCACATGATGAAAGAGTACTGGGCTGACAAGAAAGCTCTTCAGAATTAAGAACTACGTGGTCCAGTTTTGGCTTAAAAGGAAAGGCAATGTCAGTGTCCGTTACGCCTCCGTCATAGCGCAGAGAGACGTAGTCGATAGAATCTACATTTGTTGATTGTAGTGCAATTGGTGGCAAATATCTTCTGGCGGGAAATAGCTCTGTTAAGTTTCGACTTAGCCGCGAGTGAGCTGTGTCTGTGGAGACTTACGGACCGGCACGTACAGGATATGAGTGGTGTGGCTTGCGTCATGCAGCTCATGCTAATCGCAGTATGCCAGATGGTCGCCACACATGCCGACATCTTCCCCCAGCCCCACTCGCTCCTGGCGGGAAGCGGTCCGCTGCTGATGTGAGTCGTGCAGAAGGGCGCAATGAAAGGCGGCAAGAGGAACGGAAAAGAAATAATTTCTCCGTGCCGAATACTCCTATTTCGTGTTTGTTAAGGATTTGTAAACACATTTTCCGAACTTTTATTTAGACGGATGACACATTAGAAAGCTTGTGGTTCTTCCAGTAGTATACAGGTTCGAAATTTGGTTTGTGTGACAGGCCGTGAATCACTCCATTTATCTGTTTATTTACAATCCCAGAATTACAGTTAATATAATACTTCTAAAGATTTCACGTTTGCAGTGACAGCAATCGTACACTACTGGCCATTGAAATTGCTACACAAAAAAGAAATGCAGATGATAAACGGGCATTCATTGGACAAATATATTATACTAGAACTGACATGTGATTACATTTTCACACAATTTGGTTGCACAGATCCTGAGAAATCAGTACCCAGAACAATCACCTCTGGCCGTAATAACGGCCCTGTTACGCCTGGGTATTGAGTCAAACAGAGCTTGGATGGCGCGACAGGTACAGCTGCCCATGCAGCTTCAACACGATACCAAGTTCATCAAGAGTAGTGACTCGCGTATTGTGACAAGCCAGTTGCTCGACCACCATTGACCAGACGTTTTCAATTGGTGAGAGATCTGGAGAATGTGCTGGCCAGGGCAGCAGTCGAATATTTTCTGTATCCAGAAAGGCCCGTACAGGACCTGCAACATGCGGTCGTGCATTATCCTGCTGAAATGTAGGGTTTCGCAGAGATCGAATGAAGGGTAGAGCCACGAGTCGTAACACATCTGAAATGTAACGTCCACTGTTCAAAGTGCCGTCAGTGCGAACAAGAAATGACCGAGACGTGTAACCATTGTCACTCCATGCCATCACGCCGGGTGATACGCCAGTATGGCGACGACGAATACACGCTTCCAATGTGCGTTCACCGCGATGTCGCCAAACACGGACGCGACCATCATGATGCTGTAAACACAACCTGGATTCATCCGAAAACATGACTTTTGCCATTCGTGCACCCACGTTCGTCGTTGAGTACACCATCGCAGGCGCTTCTGTCTGTGATGCAACGTCAAGGGTACCCGCAGCCATGGTCTCCGACTTGATAGTCCATGCTGCTGCAAACGTCGTCGAACTGTTCGTGCAGATGGTTGTTGTCTTGCAAACGTCCCCATCTTTTGACTCAGGGATCGAGACGTGGCTGCACGATCCGTTACAGCCATGAGGATAAGATACCTGTCATCTCGACCGCTAGTGATACGAGGCCGTTGGGATCCAGCACGGCGTTCCGTATTACCGTCCTGAACCCTCCGATTCTATATTCTGCTAACAGTCATTGGATCTCGGCCAACGCGAGCAGCAATGTCGCGATAGGATGAACCGCAACGCGATAGGCTACAATCCGACCTTTATCAAAGTCGGAAACGTGATGGTATGCATTTCTCTTATTTACACGAGGCATCGCAACAACGTTTCACCAGATAACGCCGGTCAACTGCTGTTTGTGTATGAGAAATCGGTTGGAAACTTTCCTCATGTCAGCACGTTGTAGGTGTCGCCACCGGCGCCAACATTGTGTGAATGCTCTGAAAAGCTAATCATTTGCATATCACAGCATCTTCTTCCTGTCGATTAAATTTCGCGTCTGTAGCGCGTCATCTTCATGGTGTAGCAATTTTAATGGCCAGTAGTGTAATTTGACGATGCAAAGTAGCAAACTGATAGGAAGATTGCTCTTTTAATGTGTCAACCAGAGCATCGTTGTATAGTCTAGATCATAAATAAACGCATTACACTATCCAATAGCACACTATTTGACATATGAACGGCTATATAGGAAGAAAACCAGTACAAACAGACAAATAAGTATAAATAAAAAAAGAACACACACAGAATGGGAAAGAGTGAGAGAATAAACAGAGTTTAAACGAGATGCCACAAAGAACACGAGAACAGGTGGACATTAACAGGGACCAAGCTCGCAGTAGCAACATAAAGACTGTGCTTTGTGAAGACCGAAGTTGTATCTTGAAATTGTAGTCCATTAAAAAAAGAATGCACATTCTTTTTGTGTAGATGAACGTGCAGATGAGCACAGCTGCCACGAAAAAGGCGCAAGTAAATACAAGACACTGTCGCGGAATACTTCCGCACACCAAAATGAAATATTTAGATACGTTATTTGTTAGCGCGCCAACCAACCTCGTAATAACATTATTTCGTTGCAGATGCAAGCTATATAATAGTCCGAAGAAAGTTCTACAAAACCTAACATTCTAGAGGATCATCATCATCATCATCATCAGTGTTCTGCCAAAGGGCAGGTTTTCACAAGGTAGCTCTCCAGGCTGTCCGGTCTTCTGCCATTTCTCTTCAGGTCTGCATAATTTCCTCTTCCCTTTATGTCATCTATCATATTGTATCTTCTTCTTCCTGTCAGTCTTCTCCCATAAAGCAATTCTTCCAAAGCATTTGCTAGCAAGCACTCCGTTCTCGATGAATGTGGCGGGGTGGCGGCAGGAAGGGCATGCGGCCACCCCTAAAAACTAACTTTGCCAAATCCGTTCTAATCGCGCCGACCCTGCGATCGCTGCGGGACTACGGCGTAAGCGAAAGAAAGCAAGTCTGGCAATTCGACCTGGGGCTTCCTTTTGCACTCGTCGTAGCTCTGGTGCTTTAAATTTTCCGTTCACAATTCAAAAACACAATGCATGCACGTTTGCATACTTGGATTCAACATTCTAGTGGCTGAGAAATGGGAGCATTTCATACTTGCAGTGGCTTATGCCACTTATCTCCCGTGATGCATCAATGTTAATCACTTATACAGGGTGAGTCACCTAACATTACCGCTGGATATGTTTCGTAAACCACATCAAATACTGACGAATCGTTTCCACAGACCGAACGTGAGGAGAGGGGCTAGAGTAATTGGTTAATACACACCTTAAAAAAATGCACGGAAGTATGTTTTTTAACACAAACCTACGTTTTTTTAAATGGAACCACGTTAGTTTTGTTAGCAAATCTGAACATATAAACAAATACGTAACAAGTGCCGTTTGTTGCATTGTAAAATGTTAATTACATCCGGAGATATTGTAACCTAAATTTGACGCTTGAGTACCACTCCTCCGCTGTTCGATCGTGTGTGTCGGAGAGCACCGAATTACGTAGGGATCCAAAGGGAACGGTGATGGACCTTAGGTACAGAAGAGACTGGAACAGAACATTACGTCCACATGCTAACACCTTTTTATTGGTCTTTTTCACTGACGCACATGTACATTACCATGAGGGGTGAGGTACACGTACACACGTGGTTTCCGTTTTCAATTACGGAGTGGAATCGAGTGTGTCCCGACATGTCAGGCCAATAGATGCTCAATGTGGTGGCCATCATTTGCTGCACACAATTGCAATCTCTGGCGTAATGAATGTCGTACACGCCGCAATACATCTGGTGTAATGTCGCCGCAGGCTGCCACAATACGTTGTTTCATATCCTCTGCGGTTGTAGGCACATCACGGTTCACATTCTCCTTTAACGTACCCCACAGAAAGAAGTCCAGAGGTGTAAGATCAGGAGAAACACGGTCGTCATCGTAAACATGTCCCTGCAGATGCTGCTCGCCGACCGTGGTCCTTGTTTGTTACAACACGCAACTGAACGTCGTAGGTTTCAAGCGTCAAATTTAGATTACAATATCTCCGGATGTAATTAACATTTTACAATGCAACAAACGGCACTGATTACGTATTTGTTTATATGTTCAGATGTGCTAACAAAACTAACGGGGTTCCATTTAAAAAAACGTAGGTTTGTGTTAAAAAACATACTTCCGTGCATTTTTGTATGGTTTGTATTAACCAATTACACTAGCCCCTCTCCTCACGTTCGGTCTGTGGAATCGATTCGTCAGTATTTGATGTGGTTTACGAAATATATCCTGCGGTAACGTTAGGTGAATCACCCTGTATATGTTACGTAGGCAAATGTATTCCATAAATTTCGTTACACTACATTAACTGTTTTTTGGTGTCGCGCTTTTTTCCCGCCAATGTATGTTTCTAGCAACGGCCTTGCCGCAGTGGATCCACCGGTTCCCGTGAGATCATCAAATTTAAGCGCTGTCGGGCGTGGTCGGCACTTGGATGGGTGACCATCCAGGCCGGCATGCGCTGTTGCCATTTTTCGGAGTGCACTCAGCCTCGTGATGCCAATTGAGGAGCTACTCGACTGATTAGTAGCGGCTTCGGTGAATGTCGCGAGCTCTATCTTCTTATCTCGTGTTTTCTACTGAAAATCTCGTGCTTGTACTCTTGTTAACTTTACTATTACAGAGATCGGGAAAACTTTATTTTTTTTATTGGTCCTGTGCGCAACAAATAACTTACTTGGCCTTTCTGTTGCCACTGCTTGATCTGCTGCATTCCATTATTTAACAAAAACATAAAAAAACCTATTATTCATGCTGAGTGCAATGCATGTTCTGTATGGCGGCTCCTGCTGTTGCTGCGGCCGCTGCTCCTTACAAGGGAACCTCCCAATCGAACCCCCCTCAGATTTAGTTGTAAGTTGGCACAGTGGATAGGCCTTGAAAAACTGAACACAGATCAATCGAGAAAACAGGAAGAAGTAGTGTGGAACTATGAAAAAATAAGCAAAATATACAAACTGAGTGGTCCATGCGCAAGATAGGCAACATTTAGGAGAATGTGAGCTCAGGAGCGCCCTGGTCCCGTGAGCAGCTGCGGAACGAAAGGTCCTTGGTTCAAGTCTTCCCTCGAGTGAAAAGTTTTATTTTCAGACAATTATCAGAGTTCAGACACTCACACATAATCAACTTCGCTCTCCAAAATTCCAGGACATGTTCAGAATTGCTCGGGCATATGCAGGATTTGACAGTCTACACACGGAAAAATTTGAAAACGTTAAAAACATATGTTTTGACAGAGCACAGAGAAAACTGTGCGACTGTGAAACTGTTGCAATCATTTGTTGCAGTTTATGTGACACAGTCTTATGTTTTCATCACTTTTTTGGGAGTGATTATCACACCCACAAGAAAACCTAAATCGTGCTAGGTAGAAGAATCTTTTTACCCATTCGCCAAGTGTGCAAGTTAGGTGGGTCGACAACATATTCCTGTCATGTGACGCACATGCCGTCACCAATGTCGTATAGAATATATCAGACGTGTTTTCCTGGATCAAATGTTTTCGGTTTCCATTGGAGAGGCACGTCCTTTCGTCTACTAATCGCACGGTTTTGCGGTGCGGTCGCAAAACACAGACACTAAACTTATTACAGTGAACAGAGACGTCAATGAACGAACGGACAGATCATAACTTTGCAAAAATAAAGTGAACTTATCGCTTGAAGGAAGACTTGAACCAAGGACCTTTCGCTCCGCAGCTGCTCACGCTAACCACAGGACCACGGCACTCCTGTGCTTACATTATCCTTGATGTTGCTTATGTTGGCCATGGACTACTCAGTTTGTATATTTTGCTTATTTTTTCATAGTTGCACACAACTTCTTCCTGTTTTCTCGACTGATCTGTGTTCAGTTTTTCAAGGCCTATCCACTGTGCCAAATTATAACTAAACCTGAGGGGGGTGCGATGGGGAGGTTCCCTTGTTAGTACAACTACATGTAGTTCAAGAGAAAGGGTTTGGCCAAATCTAAACTCGATAAATGATAACCCAAACAAAAAACTATATTCTGAAAGCGATTCTTTCTCATTCAATTAACAAAACGCTAGAAGCTATTTGAACAATCGCATCAATTGTAAATCTGCCTCCAGCGGCATTACAGCAATATTACAAATTAATCAAACTCTTGAGACAGACTGAAATACTTCTCAATTGAATACGTAGTGAAACAATTCCCTGACAATTACAAAAGAAATCAATGACAAAAATCAATATTTAATCTAACAATGGTTTTCCCTTAAGAATTCAACTCCTATCATTATCAAAATCACCGTCTGCTGCTACGCGCATACACAAACCCTTTTCTTTAAACTAATAAGCGCGCTGCAAATTATGAAAAATATCAACTAAATACCAAATCCTGTGTCGCTGCTAGCGGACACGGCAGTACGGCAGCTCGGCGGCGACCCCCTCGCCCAACACATGTGTGCACCACAGCAGGCGGCCTCCTACACTGGCTTCAAAACTACCACTAGTTAATCCGTGCGCTGCGAGGCGCGACAACAATATCTTAGATTCCAGAGCTTGTCTATGCGCGCTGTAGCCAACCTTTACATCCTAAGAGAGTATTGCCAACTCTCATCGCTCAAGAATATCATCATAACGACCGGGAGCGCGGTGTGCTGACCCCACGCCCCTCCTATCCGCATCCTCCACTGAGGATGACGCGGCGGTCGGATGGTCGCGGTAGGCCACTCGTGGCCTGCACACGGAGTGGTTAAATGCATTTTTCTGCTTTCGTCAGTTAGATACACTACCTTCGTTGGATGCGTTATTTTCTTTACTATTTACTTCCTGTTCCACGGTCCTTGGCCTTCCAGTGCTGTGTCGAGCTCTAGGCGTTCACAAAGCCCAAGTTGAGTGGACTCTGGCGTCGGGGCGGACGGACGCCGGTTCGTCTGCCGGCCGCAGGCGGGTTTCCTGGAAGACCGGACGACGGCGACGCGTGGGCTCCCACTGAGTCACGGCGCGCGGACGGGAAGCTCTGGAAACAGATAGCAGCGCCGGCGCACACTCTCTCGCTCTTATCGCCGGGCCACTTGCCGGCACAGCAGGGCTTCCGAAGGCGGCACCCTTTCTCGGAACTCCTGCTTCCGCCGTAGAAGGAAAGATGAAAGCTTCTATCACTGCTCAGTTTCGTCACACTTTTTGTAAACCCTCGTCGCCAGTTTTGTGCACGCCTCGTCGCTACTGCTGTGGAGGCCGAGTTTGTGAGTTCGTGAAACGGATTGTGGTGCAGTACACCGCTAAGACAATTTCTCCCTGCCACTATTACACAACTATGCCCGAGGGTCAGTAACAGGACAGGAGAGTAGAGTGCTGCAACGCTCAATGTTTGACCGGTCACAGCTCGCCTGTTGACGCGGGGACCGAGCCGCTCGTGTCCGGCCCCACACGACTCGGCTCGGTCACGTACTCGCCCCATATCTGTTGTCCGGATTCCGGACTCGCGGATAACCGAGCATGACCGGTCACCGCTGACGTCTCACCTCGCCTCGCCCCGGCTCGCTGCACTGTACTGTGCAAATCCAACGCCTCTCCCTCTCTCTCTATCACTCGCACACACACACACACACACACACACACACACACACAATGTATTTATCTCTGTCTCTCTCTCTCTTTTAATACAACAGTAACGTTTCCAAGAGCGGGTGCGTAACACAACTAAATTCATAGAGCACTTTCTTTTATAATATTTACTCCCGTCTTCCTAACGTCCGGGAATTTTGTTGTAAATAAAATATTGATCACAAGAGACCAATCTGTATTAATGTAATGTGTTGTAAGCGTCAAATAGTGCACCTGATTATGCGAATCAGTCCACATATCAACTGTCGCAGCACATGTTTTATTAATAACTTCCGCAGTAACACAAGGCATTATGCTGTTTCGTATTACATCAGCTTGTTCTTTGACATGTCTGCTTATAGTAGAGGGATGTGGCATGACATCTGCCGCCGGCCGTGGTGGCCGTGCGGTTCTAGGCGCTGCAGTCCGGAACCGTGGGACTGCTACGGCCGCAGGTTCGAATCCTGCCTCGGGCATGGATGTGTGTGATGTCCTTAGGTTAGTTAGGTTTAACTAGTTCCAAGTTCTAGGGGACTAATGACCTCAGAAGTTGAGTCCCATAGTGCTCAGAGCCATTTGAACCATTTTTTTCACATCCACCACGTTAACTTCTCCATAATGCGCACCTAGATGTATTAATGCTTGGCCTAGTTCTCTGAAACCTTCACCGCAAACAGCATTAAAAGGTCTCATATCTTTCGCACACACTGCAACACACTTTGCTGTAATACTGTTTTTTATTACTGCCTGTATCCCTGAAGGAGCTGTATCTTTGTGAGGTTTCTTGCAACTGTGTTTCTTTAAATGAGTGGTTCCCGATTGGAAACACAATAATGTGGAGCAGTTTATGCACGATACGTACCCAGTAGACGCACTGTTTTCGTCTACAACCAACAAAAATGTGCTCCATACTTGGCTTTTTAGACCTTCCCGTCTCTTCAATGTATAAACATTGGCTTCAATCTTACGTCTTACTGCACTGGCTTCCTCGCACTGCATGATTACAGAGAGAGAGACACAACACAAATGAGAAGCCCGTACTGGCTGCAGTCTCACACGAATAATGACACGTGTAATGTGTTTGAAGTTACGTGCTACGTATTCGGTCACGGCTTCTATGCTCGGTTACGAGAACTAGTGCGGGCAGCCTATCCAGTTAGGGTGTGCTCGCCCCATCCCGTATTTTGTGCTCGCTTAATCGGTCATGCAGGACTCTACAGGAGAGCGAAGGTTCTACAGCACACCAACAAATTAGTAACAAAGCCACACAAATGAGTTAAAAAGGTTTACTTATCTTTCTGACATTGCAGCTGCGACTTCTCGGCGCTGGTCAGCCTACCTGGATGCGGCCGCCGACCGACCGTCTACGTGTCTGCACAATGAGACCGCGGAAGTAGGCAGTCTGGAAATGTTTTCAACCAGCTTCTGCAGAAAAAATTTTCCCCTCAGCCCTCAGTCGCCGTACGCTTTTACTGCAGTGGTTCAAAAAGGGCACCCAATTTCTTTGAATTCCGGTAAAGCTTACCACTATTCCTTCACTAGAGCTCACAAGCAAGAGTTTTAACTACTGCCCACTATTTCCTCATGATGTATGGAGTCAGATCATCTTCCCTAAGAACATTAAGCGGCATGGCACCGAATCAGAAGTGAGAGTGCCCTGCAATCTCTCAAGCTGGATGGTTGTATCGATGACTTGTTACACATGTTGGGCACAATGTGTCGGCGCCGTGTTGCTGCTTTTGAAAGTGGTCGATGGAACATTACCGCACCTGTACACCACGTTCTGGACCTCCACATAGTACAGACACACATCATGATGGACCATCGTGCCTCTCGACCGTCATCGACGGACGGAATCAGGGCACCCTGCTGTGCCGTCGTGGACCATTGGGAATCGTGTGCTTGCAGCAGGATTGTGATCACGTGCGCCTGTGGCCAGGCTACCACTGACATCGTGACACCGCCAAACAGGGTTTACAAGAGAGTGGAATGGCACTCTTTAGTCGTCAGTGAAGAGAGTGGTTGTGTTTGTAAGCGAGGGATGGATGTACACGTGTACAGCGTAGACCTGGTGAGCTGCCCACAATATGGTGGCTTCATGGTAGGGGGATCCATCAGTTACAGCTCGCAGTAACGTTTGACGTTACTGCAGTATAAAGTAACCAGTGCCTATTGCATTGCAGGCGATGTTATCACGGTGCTACTTCCATTTTATCTGTAGAAAGGTGGTACGATTTTTCAGCAGAACAATGCATGTACAGGGTGGCGCATGAACTGCGCATCATTTTGTTTTTGAATATAAACTTTATTGTCAATACAATCTGAAAGGAACATATACTACAATGAAGAGTCGTCCATGGAGATTTGTTCTAACTCAGCACATGCTCAATATGTCCACCATTTCGTCTCCTAACTACAGCACATGTCTTCCGTAATTTCACTGCAAGCTTGAAGAATAAGTCTGCTGAGCTCCATTAAATCACGTGGACGTTTCGGGAAAATTTTTTCCTTTAGGTACCCCCAAAGAAAAGAGTCACATGGATTGAGGTCTGGACTATTGGGGGACCAATTTTGTCCGTCATTGAAGCGACCTGGAAACCTGAGTGAAATGATCCGCATGTCGAAACGCTCGTGTAAAAACTCCAACACAGTGCTCGCAGTATGTGGCCTTGCTCCATCTTGCATGAACCACTGCGTGTTGAAGGGCAAGGCAGTAGCTAGAAGCTGTGGAATGAAGCTATTGCAAAGCATGCTCAAATAACGCTCGCTGTTCACAGTTTCTTCAAAGAAAAAGGGTCCAATAAGTCCGTCACTGGAAATTGCTGCCGACGCTGTAATCGTCGGAGCATAATGTTGTCATTCATGAAGCACTTGTGGGTTTTCAGTGGCCCAAAAGGGTACACTTTGTTTGTTAACCACACCGTCTAAATAAAAATGCGCCTCGTCTGAAAACCAAGCGTTGTTGAGAGTTTCGTCCCTATCCTCAGCCCACTGAGCAAACAGTAGTCTCTGCTGCTTGTGTTCTTCAGTAAACTTCTGTGCACAGGTCATCTTGTATGGGTACATATGGAGGTCACTTTTAAGAATGAGTTGAACGGAGCGTCAGGATATTCCCAGTTGCACTGCTGCCTTTCTACACTATTTCCCGGGACTTCTCTGAACAGCTCGTACCGTTTCAATATTCTCCGGCGAACAAACAGGCTTACGCCGAGGTGGCTTCGCTTCCAATACTGTTCCTTCCTGTACAAATTTATCGTACAACCTATGGATGGTCTTCTTGCAAGGCACCTATCGTGTGTTAAACTGTTGTCGAAAACGCCTCTGAGCCACAACAAGGCTTTTCGTGTCATAAAAAGTAACATAATTGCCGATCGTTGCTGTGTCGTCAGTCTTCCATTGTCAGCCATTGCTGCTTACTAGTCTCCTAGCGGCAGTATCGTGAATTACACGTCATTTCGTAACTCATTTGTTTTTCCAAGCTCTGCTGGCACTGTTGTAGAGATCCCAGCGGAATATCTAATGTGCGTTGTAAATTGTGAAAGAAACAATTGGTAACACATTTTGTGCGCCACCCTGTAGACATACACCTGCTGCAAGCAACGTGTTCTTTGTGGTATACGATACAACTGACGTGGCCAACAAGATCACCAGATCTCTCGCCAATTGAACACGTATGGGACATGATGAAACGGGAACTTACTCGTTCTCTATGACCTGCAGGAACGATTGCCGAATTGCAACAAAAGGCTGAAAATGCTTGGGATTATCTTCGCAGGATGCCATTCAACACTTCGTTATGCCGCGAGAATACACGCCCGCGCTGCCGCCGTAGGGCGAGGAGGAGGTGGGGGAAGGGGGGGGGGCGGTACACTGTTTATTGATGCGACTGTTTGGGCACCCGTTACTGTGATGTGTGTGTTTCATTTGGTCTGACAAGGGGAGGCCGCCAGTTGTGAAATTCAGATTCGATTCATACTCCGCATAATAAAAGCTCATGGCCAGAGGTGTAATGTGACAAAGCACCAAGATGCACTTCCCATCCGTTGTCGAGAAAATCGACAGTTAAAAGAAACCGCTGCGGTGAAATACTCTCTACGATTTATAATTTTCTACAGCGTCGTGGCGCAGCGGTAAGCGCTCGGGCTCGTAATCCGAAGGTCGCCGGATCGAATCTCGCGCCATGCATTTTTTTTATTATTAGTTTTTTGTAATTCAAATATATATATATATATATATATATATATATATATATATATATATAAATATATATATATATATATATATATATATATATATATAAATAAATATATATATATATATATATAAACTATTAATGAATTGCTTATGCATGTTGGTGAAGGCTGATCGCTCTCCAATTGTACCGCCTCCATTTTTCCGTTTGTTTAACAGGGTGTACCAAAGCTCTCACGACCGCACCGATTTTCGATAAGTTGCGCTAGGGACCGCATCTACCTTCTTTCGAAGTTAGCAGGCAACTACGGCTCGTTTCGACCCATTCAACATCTGTCCTTCAAGTGTAACGAGCGAGTAACGGAGTATATATATACACTCCTGGAAATGGAAAAAAGAACACATTGACACCGGTGTGTCAGATCCACCATACTTGCTCCGGACACTGCGAGAGGGCTGTACAAGCAATGATCACACGCACGGCACAGCGGACACACGAGGAACCGCGGTGTTGGCCGTCGAATGGCGCTAGCTGCGCAGCATTTGTGCACCGCCGCCGTCAGTGTCAGCCAGTTTGCCGTGGCATACGGAGCTCCATCGCAGTCTTTAACACTGGTAGCATGCCGCGACAGCGTGGACGTGAACCGCATGTGCAGTTGACGGACTTTGAGCGAGGGCGTATAGTGGGCATGCGGGAGGCCGGGTGGACGTACCGCCGAATTGCTCAACACGTGGGGCGTGAGGTCTCCACAGTACATCGATGTTGTCGCCAGTGGTCGGCGGAAGGTGCACGTGCCCGTCGACCTGGGACCGGACCGCAGCGACGCACGGATGCACGCCAAGACCGTAGGATCCTACGCAGTGCCGTAGGGGACCGCACCGCCACTTCCCAGCAAATTAGGGACACTGTTGCTCCTGGGGTATCGGCGAGGACCATTCGCAACCGTCTCCATGAAGCTGGGCTACGGTCCCGCACACCGTTAGGCCGTCTTCCGCTCACGCCCCAACATCGTGCAGCCCGCCTCAAGTGGTGTCGCGACAGGCGTGAATGGAGGGACGAATGGAGACGTGTCGTCTTTAGCGATGAGAGTCGCTTCTGCCTTGGTGCCAATGATGGTCGTATGCGTGTTTGGCGCCGTGCAGGTGAGCGCCAGAATCAGGACTGCATACGACCGAGGCACACAGGGCCAACACCCGGCATCATGGTGTGGGGAGCGATCTCCTACACTGGCCGTACACCACTGGTGATCGTCGAGGGGACACTGAATAGTGCACGGTACATCCAAACCGTCATCGAACCCATCGTTCTACCATTCCTAGACCGGCAAGGGAACTTGCTGTTCCAACAGGACAATGCACGTCCGCATGTATCCCGTGCCACCCAACGTGCTCTAGAAGTTGTAAGTCAACTACCCTGGCCAGCAAGATCTCCGGATCTGTCCCCCATTGAGCATGTTTAGGACTGGATGAAGCGTCGTCTCACGCGGTCTGCACGTCCAGCACGAACGCTGGTCCAACTGAGGCGCCAGGTGGAAATGGCATGGCAAGCCGTTCCACAGGACTACATCCAGCATCTCTACGATCGTCTCCATGGGAGAATAGCAGCCTGCGTTGCTGCGAAAGGTGGATATACACTGTACTAGTGCCGACATTGTGCATGCTCTGTTGCCTGTGTCTATGTGCCTGTGGTTCTGTCAGTGTGATCATGTGATGTATCTGACCCCAGGAATGTGTCAATAAAGTTTCCCCTTCCTGGGACAATGAATTCACGGTGTTCTTATTTCAATTTCCAGGAGTATAAGATTACGAACCCGAGCGCTTACCGCTGCGCCACGACGCTGTAGAAAATTATTAATCGTAGAGAGTATTTCCCCGCAGCGGTTTCTTTTAACTGTCGATTTTCTCGACAACAGCTGGGAAGTGCATCTTGGTGCTTTGCTACACTACACCTCTGGCCATGCGCTTTTATTATGCGCAGTATGAATCGAATCTGAATTTCACAATTGGCGACCTCCCCTTGTGAATTTGCTACCGTATACTCCTCCAATGGTGAACTACCTGTTTCCTCACTTGCTAGTATAATAACCTGTCCTTAAAGGGGAGTAGCACTCTTTTCTGGCTGTATATTAGGTTTATAATTTAAGATTTAGCCACAAGTATTTTGTCAAAAAGTATATTTGAAACAAACCATTATCGGTTTAGCATGTATTACAACTTCAGATGGCTCTTACAGATGTCCTTGCTTTCCTCTGGGGTCTCCTATTCCATTCGTTACTCATTTGGTGCACTTAGTTTTCCTTTCACAGTTCAGCAAAATTACGAAAGACGTGTTTTCTTTTTCGCCTTCACAGAAACATTCACGTAATATTTTTAGGTTAATAAAAATTACCTGGTATGTATTTTTGTGTGACGAATTCGTCTTGTATTTGTGTTATGCAATTTAAAGTTAACACATTTCTGCATATGCACCATATGAGTACTGTTGAATTCGCTATATATTGCTTTTAATGTTTTATTGCAGTACACACGCTCAGAATTTACAAAACGTGGTCCAGCTTCACATGAGTAACAAAAACAATAGTTTTACAGATGTCAGAGAACTAAAGACTTGCTGTAAGGACTGTATGGTCACAGAAAAATATGCCTTTGATAGAGAGATTAAATCAATTTAAAGTCGAAAAAAGAAATAAAATTATGTGCAATAAATTTGTAATATGGCATTCCACTGAATGCCTGAGATAACACTGAAATATATTATATACAAACAATGAAAGGTTAATATTTGTGAACTATCTGGTCAAATCTAATGTGTCTTACATTGTGAACAGTTGAAATATTTGTTCACTGAAAAGAACCAGCAGTGAACATGAGCGTTAGTCGACCAGCTCTGCTTGAAGTACAAGTACGAGTACATAGTAATACTTGTTTTTTACGGTGATAAAACAGAGTACAAGCATGAAATCTTAAATATTGTACAACAGCGGTGTCAGTGGGTCGGTAATTGTACACTCCTAGAAGGTGTAATATCTTTGATCTTTTACACGGCGATTTTTTTGTTTCAGTTGATTGTTCTTGGCAAGTCAACGTCTGGGTCTACATAGAGAGAGAGAGAGAGAGAGAGAGAGAGAGAGAGAGGACTGGGCAGCAGTGTTATACTCGTGGAGCTGCCACGTTGGGTCTGAAGCGGACGACACAGCCTAACGTCGTTTTATATATTTTTATTTTTTTATGAGTCATCATTCTTCTGACTGGTTTGATGCGGCCCGCCACGAATTCCTCTCCTGTGCTAACCTCTTCATCTCAGAGTATGACTTGCAACCTTCGTCCTCAATTATTTGCTGGATGTATTCCAATCTCTGTCTTCCTCTACACTTTTTGCCCTCTGCAGCTCCCTCTAGTACCATGGAAGTCATTCCCTGATGTCTCAACAGATGTCCTGTCATCCTGTCCCTTCTCCTTATCAGTGTTTCCAACATATTCCTATCCTCTCCGATTCTGCACTGAAACCTTACGTTAACAGAGAATATTCTTAATTTTGGCAGCATTTATCGCTCTACGGGTACTTTTTATTGAGAAACTGCATTTTTATGTTTACAAATAAATCATGGACATCATCATACTAAATCAATATTGGTAATTCAGTTGAATAAATATCGCAAACCTTTACGTTTCACGAAGAAAGTTTCGTTAAATATATCTGATGGAGCAGTAAAGAGGAGCATCCAGTTTGCGGCCATCACGTTCGCTAGTACAGACCGGGACGAATTTACACCTACATCCATACTCTGAAAACCACTTCGAAGTGCATGGCAGAGGACACTTTCCATTGTACCATTTATCAGGGTTTTTTCCCGTTATGCTCACGTATGGCCTGTTCATTCTAAAAAGACTGTACCTTACAGTCTTATGAATAAGCCTTGTTGTCGACAGAATGCACGCAAAGGCAACAGTGACAATCAAGAAATTAAAACTGGAACAGCATTTAAACCGGAACGATGGGTAAAGGAGTTTACTTCGGTAGCCGTTAATTTGGTAACATCACAAACAGACCGTGACTTACTCTACTTAAATGACTAAAAACAGATCATGGTGGTTAGTATTTTACACAGGGCATCATAAATTAGAATTTACAGTATCTTTTCTGTCCAAAACGTAGATGGATAAAAACTAGAGAACGTTGATGGGTAGGTCACCGTCATTACTTTCTACTCTGGTCACTATCTTTGCTCTCCAATGTTTCTGATTAGAAGTACATCTCGTCTGCGGATCCGGGCCGGCCGGCGTGGCCGAGCGGTTAAAGGCGCTACAGTCTGGAACCGCACGGCCGCTACGGTCGCAGGTGCGAATCCTGCCTCGGGCATGGATGTGTGTGATGTCCTTAGGTTAGTTAGGTTTAAGTCGTTCTAAGTTCTAGGGGACTTATGACCACAGCAGTTGAGTCCCATAGTGCTCAGAGCCATTTGAACCATTTTTTTTTTGCGGATCCGGAACGTCCAATTTCGTTCGAATTACATCATATTTTAGCCGTTTCCATCCACCAACTTTAATCATCTCGAACTGTGAGTCCTCAAAGTGAATCTATATCTATTCTATATCCGATTTAATAATGATATTGTAAAATCATCTTGTCTGTACACTGACAATATTTGTCAAGAACTTACTGCGATTGATGTAGGGTGTGCAATAGAATACAGTAAAACTGTTTTTAAAAACTTTGTCTGTACACGCTGATCTCAGACGTATTTTCATGGGGTTTTCACAGGCAACTTCAATGTAGCTTGGGGTAACAATAGGCTTTATTTCATCAGAATCGGACCACAGAAAGAATTTAATCTAAAGTTTTAGGAGTCTGCTCAGCTTAGTAGTTCGGATGTTTACCTCAGTGACACCATCATCATGGCGTAGAACACCAAGAGACCAAAAGGATGTGCTGTTAGTTTCGTAGTACACCAAAGAACCAATAGATGGCGCTGTTTTTTACCTCAGTGACAGAACTATTTTCGAAAGTTTACGTCATTGACAGAACTAAGCGCCAGAGTCTTGTCCTTACAAATACAAACGTACATTGAATTTACTTGGCTGGTATATATGGATTAACTGATTTCGCTTTGTGTATTAAAAACTCAACGAAATTGTCATATTATTTTGATAGGTTTTATTTATATTTAGCATATTGCCTAGGAAGAACGAATTTATTGAGTTAGCTTTGTGATTTGGGTACACACCTACTCCTTGCGTTTTGATTCCATTTTGTCTATGATTAAAAATGCCTAGCAAATGGTCGAGTCTTTCTCAGTACACTAAAACGGCTAAAAGACTACCTGGTCTCAAGAATCAAATGAAGATCGTGAGGCGATACTTGTTTTGGCTTCAGAATATCAGGCTTTAGCTCGCACTTTGAAAACTCTTCCAAAAGAGATGAGACGTAACTCTGAGCGAGAGCGTCACGAATTACCTCGCTCCTAACTGCATGTTATAAACAAGTAGCCTAGCCGTAGATACTTAGTGCAACCCATGTGAGGCCAGGTCCTATACAGACCATGAGGCAAGTGAATCTATTGCAGTGCCCCTATCTTGCTGTTCGTGTACTGGACTTCGCATGCGACTAGTGCTCTTCTTTGTCTACACGTCCTCGCCAAAACTGGGTGTGTTGTGAGACCTGTCTGCTGTGCAGTTTGGCACCTGAACAGTGAAACTGATGTTATGAGCCACTGCGGTCCATATAAAAAGTCGAAATAAGATAACACCATTAAGGCACTATCAATGGTAATAGTTTTTTTATTGATGACCAAATAAAATGGGCATTCTTGGCAGAGGTCACACGGTAAATTATCCACACTGCTGAGAAGTGAAAGAATAGGAAAAGTGTCAGCCAAACGTTATTTACACTGGAAAATACATGCATACAGTCATGTTAAACAATATTTATAAGACAGTACAGCCTTTTCATTTTGTCCTTTCTAAATGTCAAATGAGATCCAGATCTATTTTCTTTCTAAATATCAAATGAGATCCAGATATATCCTTCTATAAAGTTGATTTTTTTCACTGCTCGAAACAATTTCAAGTAAAAAACATCTCTCATCTGTTCACTTTCATATTTATCTACAGTGCAGGTGGCCGGCCGGTGTGGCCAAGCGGTTAAAGGCGCTACAGTCTGGAACCGCGTGACCGCTACGGTCGCAGGTTCGAATCCTGCCTCGGGCATGGATGTGTGTGATGTCCTTAGGTTAGTTAGGTTTAAGTAGTTCTAAGTTCTAGGGGACTGATGACCTTAGAAGTTAAGTCCCATAGTGCTCAGAGCCATTTGAACCATTTTTACAGTGCAGGTGTTGCAAAACATGAACAGAGTTTTGGTTTTGATATTATCGTATCTTTTGAGGGAGAACATTTGTAGAAAACTATGAAGTTCTTGAACAATCTTTCAACGTGTCACGAAGTCAAAGCAAACGATGAAGCAAAGATTAAGGAGACACAAGAGCAGAAAATCCATTACCGTGACCAGAGGGAGCGCGGCGCGAATTGGTGAACTTGTGATGTTAGCACACGCATCGCCGTTCCCCCATTTTTGTGCAAGCGTAGCCTACACCTTCGTGGAAGGCTACAGTTCAGACAAAAACGAGGGGCTTTCAATAACTTATGCAACACATTTTTTCTCGGCCACTTTAAGTTGAAAAAGTGTAGAATTTGTTGTGTGACATCTTGGGATGTTCCCTCAACCGCCTGCATAGTTTCTTGAGGTTTCAGTAGGTGGTGGCGTTGTACGTAGCCTTGAAAGCGGAGTCTGTAACAGGTGTCCATTCCAATCAGAAAGCTGTCATTAAATTTCTTTTGCTGGAAAATCAGAGCATTGCAGATATTCATAGGCGCTTGTAGAGTGTCTGCGGAGATCTGGCAGTGAACAAAAGCACAGTGAGTCGTTGGGCCAGGCATCTGTCATCATCGCAACAAGGTCGCGCAGATGTGTCCAACCCCCCTCACGCCGGCCAGCCGCACTCAGTTGTGATTCCTGCAATGTGTTCATCGAAAAAAAAATACAAACAAACATCTCCATGACAACGCAAGGCTTCACAGAAGTCTGCCTACTTGAGAGGGTCTCACAAAACTTCACGTGACTACGCTTCCTAATCCACCCTACAGCCCGGATCTCGCACCCTTCGATTTCCATCTGTCTGTCAAAGAAGGATGCATTCCGCGGGAAGTAGTTCGTGGATGATGAGGAGCTTATTGATGCAGCAAGGCGTTGGCTCTGATGTCGACCAGTAGAGTGGTACCATGCCGGCATGCAGGCCTTCCCAGTAAGGTAGAGTAATGGCGTCGCACTGAACGAAGATTATGTTGAAAAATAGGGTGCTGTGGCCTAAAGAGTGTGGATAGTATGGTGTACTGGACTCCTGAATAAAACCTACCTGCTTTAAGAAAACAAGTGTTGCATTACTTACTGATCAGCTCTCGTACCTTCAGGCTAGATTTTGATACGTACATATGAAATTCTTATAAGTGAGGCGAGATGGTCAGTGATCTCTTCAGTGCAGATGTGCAACAGGCTCGAACTCTTACGTGAATCGGCGTAATGTCGCGAGTAATGAGGCTAATGGGCAAGGGGCGCAACATTAGTAGCGTACAGATAAGCTGAAAATTTGAGCCTGCCAGGAGGCATGCTAGGGTAGTCTGTCCATTGCAACTGTAACACCCCACCCATCACTTATCTGGTTTGGCGTGTGTTCGTCCCAACTAATTGACTAACAGATCAACAGAGAGTGCAAAACTGCCGCAATATCGGATAACGCAAAAAAAGTAATAAGGCCCTGTGACTCCTGTTTGAACTCTGGTGGCAGTGTTGACATTAACTGAGTCAAAATTTATCACTTTTAATTAAAAAGGGGTGCACATTGATGTGATATTCAGCTATTGAACACCAGATGCAAATGTTGAACATAAAATTAATTAAGAAAGTGACTTGGGATTTCAACTACGTGATTGAACACGGATTCAGTCGATTAGCACAAATTTATTTTAACTCCCGACCTTCAATCATCACATTACAAGACTCTCCTATCAGGCAGTGGTAATAAATTGCGTTTGCGTGGAGTAAAGCGCGATAAATCAAAAGTAATTCCTATCGACTGACCCAGGAGTAATGCAAAGTGCGAGAAGAATTCTACAATACACGGCCCATGAAACCCTCATGGAAACTTTGCCGACGTGATCCAACAAATTAATCAGTGGCCGGAGCGGGCGCAATATCACCGAATACAGCGTGGCGGAACGGCGTCGTTGTGTGGACGTCGGCCAACCTCGTGGTGCTGCAAGGCTGAGCTCGTCTATTCACTCCTAGCTATCTTGCTCAGTACATAGCTGAACCAAAACTTCCTACCTCAATTGTCCCATTTGCTAAGTCCTAAACTGCAGAGATGCTCACTCTTTCTCAGGCAAGCTGAGTAAAGAACACCTCGTCCGCACTCTAGGCAAGCTGGGAACGGAAGACCTCTACGGAGACTTCTCCCAGTCCGCTCTTTGCCTTGGTTTCCCCTCCAGCAAAATCACTTACGCCAATTGCAGCGCAAGTCGCATTAATTATGTGTTGCTTCCCAGTGCCGACCAATGCCTGCACTGGGAAGTGAACAAATTCCCACAAAATTTCCCTTTCTCTCAACTTCTGCTATTTAGCTCCACCCAGGCCACCCATCAAGGTTAGCGTCTGCACAAACACCAAGTTTTCCGGAATTCTGACTCCCAGGAGAGTACTTCAAATTCGTTGGTCCTACGTTCCCATCGGAGGCTGGCGTATTTCATTCTGTCGCTCTTCACCTGATTTACTTCAGACTCTGCAGACAGTGAATTCAGAGTGAAGTTGCTATAGTCACGAACACGCATATTTTGGCCTCTGTTGACCACTGCACCGTAGCTTTGCGCAGCTTTCTCGCATGTTTTACTGAAAACGGGACGACGGACATTTATCAACAGGCGCACAAGTTCTCCGTCTGCTTCCCGGTACACCAGCATGTGGTCAACCACCCACTCACTGTCACTCATCTTAAGGCAGCTGGAGGCCGCACCCCGTTACCGCTTTCTCAGAGCTTGAGCTGCCCTAAGCTGCCTATTGTCGCTTCCCTTCGTCGTTCCTCCGCCGCCCACGGGGGTCAACTCGAATACTTCCCTGGGATAAACTAGCCTCCAGTAAATCGATGCGTTTCCACAGTTTTCATATCGTGTGAATTACTTTAAAACCATCACCCGACATTAATTATTACAATACGTCCATACTATACCCTCTACAAGATGCATTGTGCCTTGTCAGTCATTTTTGTTCAGCCCTACTGTTCGCTCAACGTGAGTTAGGTGATCTTTAATGACTTCACGTAAGGGGCATAGTTCTTGCCATCTTACACAGCAAGCGCGGTGTCCAGAGGGCTCACTAGTAGCCTGCCTTTGGCAGTGGTGAGGCACGGACGCCCTGTTTGCATTCCGCATGTTGCACTGCTTGCGCGCGTTTGTTTACTTCCGCCTAACGCCTTGTCTTCGTGTCCGAATTCATCGTCCACCATGGCGATTTTCTATCTCTAAGCCACGATTAAATTAACTTTTCCATCGGATCATGAACGTCCAAATGCGTATACTATTAAATTAACTTTTCAGTCGCATCTTGAATGACCAAATGCGTATGAACGAGAACGGTTTATATAAGACGAAATGCGCCTCCGGCTATAAGATGTTATCAGAAATCATTTCTCTATCCTTAGTACCAGTATGTATATAAAACTGGCGAATGAAGAGCTGTAAGTCGACGTTACGCGGCGCCATGTTACCAAACCCAAGGTCCGGTACTCTGGCGGGCATATAGGGGCTGTCGTTGATCACGCTGGGTTTGGCCTCTGAACGTTGGCAGCTTTCCAACTCCCGTCGTCATCGTGCTTTATGGTGGCTGCCTTTAAATGCGGTTGATAGGAAGCATCCCTACACCGATTGGAGTGCCGTATGACGATCGGTGTGCGCTCCTTATCTTGCCACTGACGTCCAGAATGCATGGCACCTTACGATCAACGGAAAGCAAGTTTGCCATTCACCCTCCCTAGACTTCACCTTGCTGGCACCCCCTTGTGTGTCGCCGGACAGAATCGCCTGGTGGTTGGAGCGACGATAGTTGTCTGGTTCTCGGTGTGACGGAGCTAACCTTAATTACTCCTCATGAGATACCTCCTCCGCTGCTCCTCTTTCCAGACTCGAGATGCTTTCCACAAGCGAAGACGATCTCTATGATGTGGATTTATGGATTTATGGACACGCAGTTTGCTACTTGTTTGCTGGCGGCGATAAAAAGTCCTTAATTTTTGGCAGGGTCCTAATGATCGACATTGTGCAATTGTCCGCAATCCCAAATATTGACAAGTAGCGTAGTTCTTAACCTCCCCCCCCCCCCCACCGCGAAGCTGGGGTGTTACTCCAGTCTCCAGTCAGAAACTGATCCACGCCTTTTCCAATCTTACTAGCGATTCTTCTCTGATCACTGGAATGTTCTACTCCGTGAAACTATTCATCAGTAATCTCACCGGGTGTGGCGACTTGCCACTCCCTCCTCCTCGTGACGTCCATTTCCTGCTATGGTCGGTGGTCTTTCCTGGTCTTACGTAGTTCGTCTTTGTATCGTGTTTTGGCGTTCGAAGTCAAATTTCTCTTTCCTTAGATTTCTGGTAATATCGTCATTTATCATGTCTTTTCTTAGTCTTGTTAATAGTGCTGATCATGGTGCCCTTTGTTTGGGTGCGTCGCGTATTGCAAGTATTTTTGTAGCTTGTGCCCTCTGTAAGAAGTCTGCAAGAACGTGAGCTCTGTAATCTATGTTTCCTTGGGTGACACATAGAGGAAACTCTTCAAAGGTGTGCCTTAATTTTTGCCAGTTTGCTTTGCGTAGCAGCAACCTTGCGTGTTGTGATGTGTCTGTGTCTATGCCTGTGTTTGTTTTAGTGTGTGTAATTATTGCGTTATGGTCACTGAGTATTGTCCTATATAGCACCTATCAGTTCGCAGCTTTATTAAAGATGCCCCATTTGCCACACAAATGTCTATATTGCTGCCTACTCCACTATTTCCGCGGTAAGTTTGCGGTTTGCTTGGTTTGTTTAAAATGAAAGGATTACATTCATTTATAACGTTCACTATTATTTGTCCTCTGGCGGCCGTTCTGTCAGACTGCCAACGAGGATAATGGCCAAGGGGCACTACATTTGTAATGTGTGGATAAGTTGGGAATTATTAATCTAAATCCCTCAAATATCACCACTTATATGATTTTTCCTATATATTATATTCTTAGCCGCTTTGATTCTATTTAAGTAAATAAACTTCTTCTATTTTAAGTGTGACCTTATTGAAAGAGCAGAAAAAAGAAAAACTGAAATAAAAAACCTAACCTGAAAATGATAAATTTGTTCTCACATTGCAGGAGGCGTGCTACGGTTGTCCATGCAGTTCCAATGTCCGCTACAGATCCGGATGCCTCAGTGGTCAGAGCAACTAACTAGTAAGCACAAGACTCGGGTTCGAATCCTAGTCAAGCACAAATTTTCAACTTTCCCCATTGATTTCAATCAATGCCCACTCGCAACCAAGGTCTAAAAATGGCTCTGAGCACTATGGGACTTAACATCTGAGGTCATCAGTCCCCTAGAACTTAGAACTACTTAAACCTAACTAAACTAAGGACATCACACACATCCATGCCCGAGGCAGGATTCGAACCTGCGACCGTAGAGGTCGCGCGGTTTAAGACTAGCGCCTAGAACCGCTCGGTCACCCCGGCCGGCAAAGTCGGTTGATTCATGATGCAAAAATGCAGCTGTGTAAACACACAACAGAGTCTTTGATCAGCCGCATCTTAAAGGCAAAGTTCCCAGCTGAGCCAGACGAACCTCCGCTTCCTCTTTTGTCCATCACAGGCCGTTAGCCCTCCGACATTATACCAGGATACAAGAAAGACGGTAACTGTTGTTTCCGCGAGGACTCCGTTCTACTTCGTCAGCTATCGGTAGCGCCGTTTAAGCGATGATGACACATCGGACGTCGTCTGCGCTCGTTGGGAAACGTGTTTACATTGGCGATTCGTTAATAGGTCATTCGCCGGCTGCTAATGGCCCCGTAATGAGGGCGTTTACTGATAGCGGGGCCGATGTAAATACTGGGATCAGTTAGACGCGTGCCGCCTCCCGCTGCACGCAAGTGGGGGCGGCCTCGGGGGGCGGACACAAATAGACGCAGGTGGAGATGGAGGTGGGGGTGGCGTGGCGAGCACACTTCTCCAGGCGCCGCCGTCCGACCACACGCGTTTCAACTGTTACGTCGCCCACAGCGACGACGCGTCTCTTTTTAACTTCCGGAAGTACTGTGACCCAGTTACGCACTCACGAAAAATTCTCGTAATTCGGATTTTCGATACTTTCAGAGTTGCATTTCAGTCAAGGGTTTCTTCATACATTTATGGGAAAGAAATTGCAACAGTAAAAAGCGATTTAACAATGATGAATTCAGGATAGAATAACGACAAAATTATAAAAGGATAGATTGATACTCACCGTACAGGGTGGTCCATTGATAGTGACCGGGCCAAATATCTCACGAAATAAGCGTCAAACGAAAAAACTACGAGGAACGAAACTCGTCTAGCTTGGAGGGGGAAACCAGATGGCGCTATGGTTGGCCCGCTAGATGGCGCTGCCATAGCTCAAACGGATATCAACTGCGTTTTTTTTTAATAGGAACCTCCATTTTTATTACATATTGGTGTAGTACGTAAAGAAATATGAATGCCTTAGTTGGACCACTTTTTTCGCTTTGTGATGGCGCTGTAATAGTCACAAAGGTATAAGTACGTGGTATCAAGTAACATTCCGCCAGTGAGGACGGTATTTGCTTCTTGATACATTACCATTGTTAAAATGGACCGTTTACCAATTGCGGGAAAGGTCGATATCTGTTGATGTATGGCTGTTGTGATCGAAATGTCCAACGGGCGTGTGCTACGAATGCTGCTCGGTATCCTGGACGACATCATCCAAGAGTCCGGACCGTTCGCCGCATATTTACGTTATTTAAGAAAACAGTAAGTGTTCAGCCACAAAAAATGTGTGTGAAATCATATGGGACTTAACTGCTAAGGTTATCAGTCCCTAAGCTTACACACTACTTAACCTAAATTATCCTAAGGACAAACACACACACCCATTCCCGAGGGAGGACTCGAACCTCCGCCGGGACCAGCGTTCAGGCACATGTGAAACGTCAACCACGACCTGCAACAGATGATGATGCCCAAGTAGGTGTTTTAGCTGCTGTTGCGGCTAATCCGCACATCAGTACCAGACAAATTGCGCTAGATTGGAAATCTCAAAAACGTCGGTGTTGAGAATGCTAAATCAACATCGATTGCACCCGTACCATATTTCAACCGCCAGGAATTGCATGGCGACGACTTTGAACGTCGTGTACATCTCTGCCACTGAGCACAAGAGAAATTACGGGACGATGACAGATTTTTTGCACGCGTTCTATTTAGCGACGAAGCGTCATTCACCAACAGCGGTAACGTAAACCGGCGTAATATGCACTATTGGGCAACGGAAAATCCATGATGGCTGCGACAAGTGGAACATCAGCGTTATGGGAGAAAGGATAATTGGGCCCCAATTTATCGATGGCAATCTAAATGGTGCAATGTATGCTGATTTCCTACGTAATATTCTACCGATGTTACTACAAGATGTTTTACTGCGTGACGGAATGGCGATGTACTTCCAACATAATGGATGTCCTGCACATAGCTCGCGTGCGGTTGAAGCGGTATTGAATTGCATATTTCATGACAGGTGGAATGGTCGTCAAAGCACCGTAGCATGGCCCGTACGTTCACCGGATCTGACGTCCTCGGATTTCTTTCTATGGGGAAAGTTGAAGGATATTTGCTATCTTGATCGACCGACAATGCCTGACAACATGCGTCAGCGCATTGTCAATGCATGTGCGAACATTACGGAAGGCGAACTACTCGCTGTTGAGAGGAATGTCGTTACACGTATTGCCAAAAGCATTGAAGTTGACGGCCATCATTTTGAGCATTTATTGCAGTAATGTGGTATATGCAGGTAATGCTGTAGCAGCATGCGTTCTCAGAAATGTTAAGTTCACAAAGGTATATGTATCACATTGGAGCAACCGAAATAAAATGTTCAAACGTACCCACGTTCTGTATTTTAATTTAAAGAACCTACCTGTTACCAACTGTTGGTCTAAAATTGTGAGCCATATGTTTGTGACTATTACAGCGCCATCTATTACAAAGCGAAAAAAATGGTCCAACTAAAACATTCATATTTCTTTACGTACTACACGAATATGTGATAAAAAATGGGGGTTCCTATTTAAAAAAAAAACGCAGTTGATATCCGTTTGACCTATGGCAGCGCCATCTAGCGGGCGGACCATAGAGCCATCTGGTTTCCCCCTTCAAGCTAGACAAGTTTCGTTCTTTGTAGTTTTTTCGTTTGACGCTTATTTCGTGAGATATTTGGCCCGGTCACGATCAATGGATCACCCTGTATAAAAGAGATGTTGAGTCGCAGACAGGCACAACAAAAACACTAATAAACACATAAGCTTTCGGGCAGAAGGTCTTCTTCCGAAACAGAAGACATACACATACACATTCACTCAAACACAGCTCACACACACATGGCCACTGTGTTTGGCTCCCGGAGCCCGACACTTCTTATGCCGACTCGGTGTTGGCGCTTCGTGCGCGTGCTGCGGGGGGTGTGTTGTCAAGCTGGCCGCAGATTGGCGAGGCTGTAACACGGCTTGCTCCTTACCTCTGGATGTATTTTGTCTGGTGTGTTATCGATACCGTACGATGCCACAGTTTGGCCGCTAGTTTTCTGACTGGTTTTATGCGCCATGCGACTTCTTCTTTTCCTTTGCCAACCTCTTCATCTCAGAGTAATACATTTGACTAAATGTGCTGTCTAGAGGCAGCTACACATGTAACTGCATGCTTGACAAGTACGCATGCGCGAGCGTCCTTGCCCAAGCATGCTTGAGCATGTGTAAGATAGGACTGTACCAGCAGCTTGATGTGTGATCGAATTTCGATTATGCGTGCTTGTGCAAACGTTCATGCGTGTGCATGGTTCAGCGTATGTACAAAGTATGGACCACGCTTGCTCTAGCACTGATCGTTTTGAGACAGTCTCCGTAGCGTAACTACTGTACCGTGTTTCGTACTTAAGAAGCTCATCCATGCTTATGGAATGTAAACACTAAAGAATACCACGATAAACGAAAGAGGGGTGGTGCAAAGGAAGAACTTCTCGCCAAGTATAACGGACGATCAAAACGTTTCCGTTCGAAGGCCGTACAGTCCAGAATCGGTATGTCAATAAGGCAAAATCACCGTGAGCATTGCAACCATCAGGTTGAAGATACCTTTGCCGGCCGTAGTGGCCGAGCGGTTCTAGGCGCTTCAGTCTGGAACCGCGCTGCTGCTACGGTCGGAGGTTCGAATCCTGCCTCGGGCATGGATGTGTTAGGCTAGTTAGGTTTAAGTAGTTTTAAGTTCTAGGGGACTGATGACCTCAGATGTTAGGTCCCATAGTGCTTAGAGCCATTTGAACCATTTTTGAAGATACTTTTCTGCTAAAAGACCACGTCCTGCTGCGTGAATAATTCCATAACTGTATGCTGCACATCCACGTCAGACAGGAATCGTCCACCTTTCATTGCATTTCTTAAGGGGCTGAAGGTGTGATAACCGTATGAAGAGAGATAAGGAATATAGGGCGGGTACAAGAGTATCTGGAGTGTGGAATGTAATGGACGAGGCTGGCCTCCAAGGTCGATCGGCGTCTTGTGTCGAATCGCGACCAACACGGAACTTGGCCTACTATTCTACAAGGGAGGTTTTTCGACGGACGTGCTGCGCAATACACATTCCTAATTCTCCAGTGAATGTCTATTGGTGTTTGTCTTTCGGCAGCTAAGAAAGTAATAACTGGACATTGGTCCTGTTTGCAGACATTTGCTAATATCGTCACCATATTTCACGCTGCCGCATTTAGCACACGCACCACGGAAAGACACGAATGCCACGCTAATGCCTTGTCTTCATGTTGGTGCTTATGCAGGGCGGTCAGACAAAGGCAGTGGCCTAATGGGCTAACTTCAATGCTAATTAACAGGGAAATGAAGAAAGGTACCGAATATCGCTGGACAGTGTTCAGCTAACGGGAGACACTAAAAGATCGTGAAGAAGGCCTCAGCAGACAGGTTGAAAAGTCGATTTGTGAAGGAGAAATTTCAAGACGAACGTAATGCGGCGTAAAAACCTAGAAGACTTTACCCTCAATGAAAACGTCCACGAAAACTTGCAGACCAACATAATAACAGGTGTACACGATTATTTATACGCACTATTTTACACTGTTTTGTTCTACCGACACCTTTTAACGCCCAGAGTGCAAGCTTAACGAAACAGTGGAATGAACCAGACCTATACGAGTCAATTCGACGCCTGAACAACGGTATATTTGGTATACCGGGCAGCTCTAGTGTCTACTTATATGGATATACTTGTATGGGTATTGTGTCTGTTCTTTCAGTCATGCCCGAAACAACAGACACCATATCCATATAAGTATATAGTTCTGGCAATACCGGCCATCACCTTCTTCTTCTGTACGGATGCACACATATTACCCGAACTCTTACGGGACTTCGTAAGAATGTCTTCCACGAGTAATGAGTGTGCTGGGTAGGGACACTACGAATGTAGTGTGTGGACATATAAGGTGAGAATGTGGGTCTCGCGGGAGGCGTGCGCGAGATAGTCCCTGCAGTCGCACTATCCTCTGTGCCCTCGGTGGCTCAGATGGATAGAGCGTCTGCCATGTAAGCAGGAGATCCCGTGTTCGAGTCCCAGTCGGGGCACACATTTCCACCTTTCCCCGATGATATATATCAACGCCCACCAGCAGCTGAAGATATAAATATATATTCTAATTTCGCGGTCTCCCATGCCCGTTTAGGTAAATTCCAGACTAATTATCGATTCCCATCTCAGAAAACCCGACACGCAGTTAACTGTTTACACGATTCATAGACTGATGTCACACGTCACTTTCAACACTTACGAGACGACTCTGTCGTCATCAAGTGCACCGTGAAAGAAGATTTGAAAATAAAATAAACAGCCAAATTACGAAACACCGTACCCCATTACAGGTTTTTTCAAATGGCTCTGAGCACTATGGGACTCAACTGCTGTGGTCATCAGTCCCCTAGAACTTAGAACTACTTAAACCTAACTAACCTAAGGACATTACACACATCCATGCCCGAGGCAGGATTCGAACCTGCGACCGTAGCAGTCGCACGGTTCCGGACTGCGCGCCTAGAACCGCGAGACCACCGCGGCCGGCCCCCATTACAGGGATTTGCAACAAGTGTAGATCCTCCTTAACCATTCTTACACTCTGCTACAGTTTTCTGTCGTTGATTCTATATGCAACCACATCATCTGCAAACAACCTTATGGAATTTCCGACATTACCCACCAGATCATGTAACAGGATCAATTTTCGATATGTACGGAACATTAAAAGACGTACAGAGGACGTTGAAAGGAATCAAAAAAACTGTATGCCATTTTTCATAGAAACGAATATTTATGGAGCTATCGCTGTTTTCCTGTAGCTCACAAAGAATGCGTGTAAAACTATGAAGCTAACCAATCCATGCGCAAAGTTATTACACTAACCAAGCCCGGAGTAACTTCGGTGTTTCTAAGGTTATTCTCCTCTTTCGCTTTGTTTGCGACTCATACTCTTCGTACATTTTACGATAGATTTGCTTGGTCCGGACGAAGAAGCTAAGCGCACGATTTTATTCACTCGGCGACAGTAGGGAACACTACTGAATGCCTTCCGGAAGTCAAGCAACAAGGAATCAGCTTGCTAACCGCTGCCTACTTCATTCTAGACATTATTAGAGCGAGTTGTGGTTCACAAGATTACTGTTTGTGGAATACAGGTTTATTCTTACAGAGTAGGTTTCCGTTCCCCGGAAATGTCATCACAGACCTGTATGAAACGTGTTCCGTATCCTACAATAGATTGATGTCATCAATATACGCCTATAGCTACCCGAATCTGTCTGGCGACCTGTTTTGTAATAGAGAATTCTCTGTACCTTTTTTCAGTTGCCTTGCCAAGTTGCTTCATCGACCGATGGCGGACTGCTGCTAAGAAGGGGACAACTTCATTCGCATAATCCATGTAGATACATATCGATTTCGCATGAGGTCGGACTCGTTACATATACTGAATTTATATTCCGCTGCTATGCACTTCAAAATCTGTTGTTGCGGCACCCCTTCTAGGATTGAAGGTAGGAACTGTAGTTTACTTTTAATTGAGTATAATGTGTCGCTGTCGTCTGTACAAATATCGTAATTACATCCGTGTCTCTGCAAACTTCATAAATGTCTCACGACTTTCTTATTCACTAACAATTTATTATTTGCACAATCTAAAATAACGTCCACGGTACATACGAGGGAAGAAAGCAAAGTAGCGGACAATAATATTTGTTTTGTAAATAAAACCACCTTTTTTCTGCAGCTGTAATCTACACTGCTGGCCACCGTAAATGCAACACCCTGAAGGAAGCATCCGAATAAAGTGAAATTTACACCATGGGTTTGCAGCGATGAGATATGCAACTGATTAGAATTTCAGCGCAGACGCACATCACGCGCGCCTGTTGCGCCACCTCATGGCGCCATTCAAGGCTTGGCGATTTCGACGAGTGTACGTTCGGCACGTGTGTTTACCTTGTGGTTGTTTCACAAGACGATCAGTTATGCCTCGTAGACAACAGCGAACATCTTTTGATCAAGTATCCGAGTTCGACAGAGGAAGGATAGTGGCTTACCGAGATTGTGGATTATCATACCGAGAAATCGCTAGTCGTGTTGGACGAAACCAAACAACTGTAATGCGGATATGTGGCCGTTGGATGCAGGATGGTACGACGGACCGACGTGGTCGATTGCATTCACCTCGGTGCACCACTGCACGTGCTGATAGGCAAATTGTGCGCATGGCAGCGACGGATCGCTCAGTGACATCCCGAACCATAGCACAGCACATTGCGTCTGTAACGCATCATCCAGTGTCTGCGCGTACCATTCGACGCCGTTTACAGCAGAGTGGTCTGTCCGCAAGACGTCCATTGCTTCGTCTACCATTGACGCAGAACCACAGACGTCTCCGTCGCCAATGGTGTGATGACAGACGGATGTGGACGGCAGAGTGGAATGACGCTGTCTTTACTGACGAGGCACGCTTCTGTCTGCAGCACCACGATGGTCGGATTCGAGTGTGGAGGCACCGTGGAGAGAGGATGCAGGACAGATGCATTATGCACCACCACACTGGTCCTGCACCGGGTATTATGGCATGGGGCGGTATTGGATATTACTCTCGCACGCCTCTAGTACGCATTGCCGGTCCTTTAAATAGCCGGCGCTACATATCCGAGGTGCTGGAGCCAGTTGTCCTTCCTTACTTTCAGGGCTCGGCCACAGCCATATTTCAACAGGATAATGCGCGACCACACGTGGCACGCATTGTCCAAAGGTTCTTCATCAATACCCAGATTGAAGTGCTTCCCTGGCCGGCTCGCTCTCCGGATCTTTCGCCGATAGAAAACATGTGGTCCATGGTTGCTCAACGAGTGACCCAGATTACATCCCCAGCCGCCACACCAGATGATCTTTGGCAACGTGTGGAAGCTGCTTGGGCTGCTGTACCCCAGGAACACATCCAACGTCTCTCTGACTCAATGCCGAGACGTGATCTCCAACAATGGCGGCTACTCTGGCTACTGATTCTGGCAGGAACCACATGTCACAGACGTCTGTAAACGTAATCATTTGATACTTGGTCAACATGTTATCTACAAAATAAATCTTGTTGTGCCACCTCTTGTCTTTCTTGGTGTTGCATTTACGGTGGCCAGCAGTGTATTTCTCACAGACGCGTCTGGGAGAAATAAATTACAGTTGCAGCAAGAAAGTTAGTTTCATTTACAAAACAAATGTTTCTGTCGTTGTCGCGGAGGATGACCACGCAAACAAACATGTTAACGCACCGTAGTGTTATCACTGAAAAGTTTAATTGGTGACAAAACAAAAGAATCACAAATGAACTTACATGTCTGGCGTGAGGTCAGTCGCTTGACGGCGCGTTTCGGCCGGGCCCGCCCGTGTCGGCGCGCCGTAAGGAGGCTCGCACTGGGGCGTATCGCTTCTCAGTCGGGTGTGCCGCGGCAGTCCTCACAGGGGAAGTGAAGCGTCTCTCATAGCCTCTCCTTCCCAAGTGGCTCTTTCCGCCTTCCCGTGGTGCCGGACGTTAAGCTTGGCATTCTGCCTTGCGACGAAAGGGAGAGCTGCGACCCAACCCGATGCGAAAGCGAAGGGTGCGTGGCACAGGGGGAGCTGTGTCAAGGGACCAAACACCAGTCCCTTTCTGTTCGCAGGGCACAGACCAGCAGGTGCTCTACATGCCGGCGACCTCGTTTATCGGCGTGGGATCGCGGCGCGAGTCGGCAAGGGTGCTTCGCCGCGCCCCTGGGTAACCGGGGCGTGTTCTGCCAAACGCAGGAGGTGGTGACATCGCCTGGGCTAGGTTAGATGGGCCCAGACCGCCGAACGACTGGGGGACCGACCCACCACCTGAGTAGGAGTGGGTCCTTGGCCTTCAGGTGGAAACTCGGGCTAGTAGGCGGCGAAGGGCGAGGGGTGCATCCGCCTCTCCGGAGTGCGGGGTGCACTTGCCGAGGAGCGTCGAGTGAAATCGTCGACGACGAGGCCTTCGACGGGGACCAGTGCGCTGGCAACGGCGCGCTGAACCCTGCAGCTCAGGAGTGCCCTTGACCTAGGGGCGAGGTCGGTGGGCGAGCTGCAACAGTCCCCCCCCATGCCAGAGGAGCCGGTCCGGGGCAAGAGACGGGCTCCCAACCTTTTTTCACTCGTTATCATCATGGCTGAACAGGAAACGAGTGATTCGAGTGCTATTTCGAGGGCAAGTATGTCTACTGTCCCTACCTCGCAGGAGGAAGTGGGACAAGATGATGAAAATGTTTATGACAGACATTGTCGTATTAGTCAAATATTAGACTCTAGTATTAAGAACGGAAAAATAAGCCAGGCTGCAGTTACAGCAATAAAGAACGAGCTCGCTGCCTGGGCTATCGCAAACGCTAAGCTTGAGGGACGTCTTGAAGAGCTCGAGAAGGAGAATGCCAGATTAAGACAACAGCCAGTCAAGACATGGGCCAGAGTGGTGGCGCAACCTGCCACAAAAGCCCAAACAACTAAAGAAACAATTGCAAAGATCTCAAAAAAGCCAGACACGGCAGTCTTTTTAAGACCCCTGCCTGGTCAGACTATTAAAAAGGTACAGGAGATCTTCACAACAACAATTGACCCAGCAAGGGATAAAATAAAAATAAACAAAGTTAAGGCCACAAAAAATGTAGTTGTTGTAGATCTCGCAACAGAGGAAGACAGGGACAAAATACTAAATAACACCAAACTCAATAAGGCCATTAAATGTGAACCTCCCAAGAAAAGAAATCCTCTGGTAATATTGTATGACGTACCTGTGGCATTAACTGAAACTGACATCTATGAAACGTTGTATAATCAAAATTTTGAAGATATAGAATGGGAAACATTCAGAAACGAATTTAAGTTGCGTTTCAAAACGGGACCTCGGGAACGAGATGTTGTCCATCACGTGGCCGAGGTCTCCGGCAAGATGTGGAGAAAACTTACCGCTATGGGGAGAATCTACATTGGATTTCATGCAATTAATGTTAGGGACTATCTAGTAGTCCCCCGATGCCACAATTGTGGTGATTTAGACCACGTTCATAAGCATTGTGAAAGGAAGCCGGCCTGCTCCAGGTGTGGGGCTGAGGACCATACAAGAAAAAACTGCAATAAGAACGCAACCTGCATTCCTTGTACCAAAAGGGGAAGGAAACCATGTAATACCACTGGAAGGAACTGCCCGACGTACAGGATGCTAGAGCAGAGACTAATCTCTCGAACTGATTATGGCTGAGGCTACACCTGAACTCAGCAAGCCTAAAAGGAAATCCCCAAGCAAGAGGCTGAGGGACGCTCTAAGGGCAAATAAATTCAAAGAATTCTTACAAAAAATCACGCAACCACGATCCTTGATGATAATAATGAAAGATGTTTGCGTACAGACTGACCCATGTGAAGAAGACGTTCCCTCTCCTCCTTGCTGGGGACCTGGGTCGAAACAAGAGCATTCTCGACCACAGAGGCATCCTGTACTTGGGAGTTCACAATTACACAGTGAAGAAGTAGTAACCATCAAAAATGTCCAGTATAATGAAGTGAGTAGCTCAAACTCACCCTCTGACTCACCATCCCGGGGTGTACTGGGGATTGATCCCCAACGAATATACCCCAACCTGGAGCATGCTTTGCAGCTATCAAGACTAGAGGAGCCGGCAATCCTCACAACTGCATTGAGACATGTGGTACGTGTCGGCCACGAGTATGGTAGAGATGTCACCTTTCCAGTGATGGAGGCAGTAGACAGAATCCACCTCAAGACAATGAATCTCCCCACCGACTTCGGGGCCCTGCGAGAACTGGTTAAAAAGGTTTTCGAAAGAAGAAATGAGAAGTTTGACTTGAATGAATTATATTGTCAATCAGTGATAACAAATGGCAGAGTAGCCCACGACTGGTCTAAAAACTGGCCAGAATCACACATCCACACTTACTACCCACGTGAGCCAACTAAACGTAGGTCAAATAAACACTCACAATAGCAAACTAGTCTTGCAGGAACTGCGGAGGGTGGTGGAGGAGAAGAGTCTAGATGTACTCTGCCTACAAGAACCGTACTCCCACGCGGGACGGATCCCATTCATGGCTGCCAATTGGCAAATTATACACTCTGATTTAGAGCCTAAAGCTGCAGTTGTAATTATTAATAGATCAATCAGAGCCACAGTCCTTGCACAATTCTCAGGCGAACACTGCAATGTCGTGGAACTTCAAACACCCACAGGAGTGATTTACATCTGCAATATATACTTTCAGTATGGTAGAGGAATTGACGAGTTTTTAGAGTTACTCACACAAGTTACCACGGCATTGCGGGGACGCAGAATGCTCGTAACGGCAGACATAAACGCAAAGTCCCCCCTGTGGTTCAGTGGCACGCACGACGATCGGGGGCTAAAAGCTGAGGAAACTATCATGGCACTGCAACTGGTGGTTGCCAACCAACAAGGGAACCCCCCCACCGATATTGGTGGAGGGGGAGAAGGCACAAATATTGACGTCACTTTAGTGACACCAAACCTGGCCACAAAGGTTGACAACTGGAAAGTGTGGGACAAAGCAACCACCAGTGATCACAACCTAATTACATTCATCATTGGGGAAAGGGAGTGCCACTGGGACATGGGGTGGGAGCTGCAGCTAAACTACAACAAGACTAACTGGGACCGACTCGCGAAGGAGTGCAACATTCCGACATTGCTGGAGGGTGACGAAAACGTGGAAGAAAGCGCCAAAGGACTGGTACAGGCGATCACCAGGGCGGTGCGAGCTGCTGTACCAACCAGGAGGAGAGCCGTGGCGGCCACCCCCACACCATGGTCGAATGAATTGGGACAGATGCGACAGGCTGTAAGGAGGGCAAGGAGGTACTACCAGCGGAGTGTCGTCTGGAGAGAAAAACAAAGATGGTTGCAGATCTACCGAGAGAGCAAGGAACAATTCCAACAGGAGTTAAGGGCAGTTAGACTCAGAAGTTGGGAGAATTACGTTAAAAGCCAACTGGCTACAGACCCATGGGGAGTCCCGTACAAATTGGTTCGAGAGAAGTTAAGATCACCTATGGTGTTATCCACCGTCAGGGACGGGGACCGAATGACGGGCACGTGGCAGGAAACTGCTGAGGCCCTACTTCGGGTCCTGTTGCCTGACGATGTGGAGGAAAATGAGACGGAAGAACAAAAAAGAATCAGGACAGAAGATCAAGGGGACTACATCAACAACATCAGAATCTACCCCTTCTCTGAGGAGGAGGTTGCTGCCCAGATCAAGGCCCTCAAAAGAGGAAAAGCTCCTGGCCCAGACGGCATTACTGCGGAAGTGGTGCAATTCCTTGCCCCCCAGCTCGTAGCTCCTCTCACTAAGTTATATAACGAGTGTCTGAAACTCGGGAAATTCCCAGAAATATGGAAAAAAGCTAACATAATTATCATTAAGAAGAGTCCAGACAAAGATCCCACAGAAATTAAATCGTACAGACCTATCTGCTTGTTAGATGTACTGGGCAAACTTTTTGAGAGGCTACTGGCAGACAGACTGACAGCACACCGCATGCTGTGCGGGATGAGTGACAGGCAATTCGGCTTTCGGTCTGGGCGTTCTGCGTCCGACGCAATCGCCCTGGCTGCCGAGGTCTGTGGCTCCACCCCGCACAAGTATGTCGTCGGCATCATGGGTAGACATCAGTGGCGCCTTTGACAACCTGTGGTGGCCCTCACTCTTTTCCTGCTTGCGGGAGAAGAACTGTCCAGTGCTGCTATACGGCTGTCTGAGGAGCTATTGTGTAGACAGGGAGGTCTGGCTATCGGCCCCTAGCGGCACAGTCAAGAAGATTGTTACCAAAGGATGTCCTCAAGGCTCTGTCCTAGGACCTCTCTTTTGGGACATTAATATGGAGCCATTACTGGAAGATCTAAAGAACTGCGACGATGTGCTAGAGGTCATAGCATACGCCGACGACCTCCTCCTGCTGGTCGGCGGCAGAAGCCGCGAGGATCTAGAGCCAAAAGTGGACAGAGCAATAACTATTCTCACATCGTGGTGCCATAAAAGTAAAATGACGATTGCACCCAACAAATCCACGTACCTACTCCTCAAAGGCCAATTGGTCAGAAACCCCACAGTAAGAATAAATGGCATACCAGTTCTTCGGCGCCGCGAGGCCCGATACCTGGGTGTAATCATCGATGAGAGGTGGAACTTTGCATCACATATAGATACCGTATCTCAGAAATCCCTAGTTCTATTAAACAACCTCATCGGAATTGGACACAAGCGGTTTCACCTTCCACCAGATCTAATAAAGTTATACCATAACAGCATACTAACCTCAATAATAGGATACGGATCAGGAGTCTGGGCACACAGACTCACGAGGGTCATGCCTGCCATGGCCGTAAGAAGAGTGCAGCGGAACATGATTTTACGTTCAGCAGGAGCCTATAGGACAACACCTGGGGGAGCGTTGTTAGTGCTAATGGGAATCTGTCCATTAGACATAAAAATTCGTGAACAGGCTGCCTGGTACTGGGTAAAGAAGGATAACAGAGACAAAATTAGGGAGATACTAGGGGTTTACGCAGGGGACAAATACACCATCAAAAAGAGAGGGATAGAACTGTGGCAAGAACAATGGAACAACGAGGATACAGGCCGCAGAACACACGAATTGCTACCGGATATAGAAGAAAGATTAAAACTTAAGTTTTTCGCGCCAACAAGAGGAATGCTGCACTTTCTTACTGGACATGGACCATATCCAACATACCTATGTAGGTTTGGGAAGCAGGCTACACCAGCGTGTGACTGTGGTGCAGTGCAAGGCACCCCAGAGCATGTGGTGTACGAGTGCCACCTCTTCGATGATGTAGCCCAAGAGCTGAGACAACAACTACCAAACAACGACACATACCACTTGTTAAGACGTGACAACACCTTTGACACCTTAAACAAACTCACAAATGAAATATCAAAAAAGATAATTAAGAACTTTTTAAGGGACAATCGCCATTAGAAATCAAAACTTTCACCGACTTTGACTAGTGTACCCTTCCTGTACCGCCGGGTAAGGACTGGCCAGCCGCTTGACGGCTGGAATCCGCCTTGTCATGGATTAGGAGGGAGGGGGGCACAAACATACCGGACCAAACGCACACCGATAATGACTAATGTAATTAGAGTAGATTAAGAAGCTAGGATAATATTGTAGAATAGACTGCAGCGACACCAAGTCAAGGGCCAGCCCAGTGCCAGGGGCATGCCCACTGGGATTAGCTCAGTGGGCCAGGCCAACAACTAGTAGGTTTATAGTAGCACTGGCACACTTGTAATCGCTGCAGGTAGTACGTAGTTTCCTCGTAGATTAAGTAGTTAGAGCCTCAGAGCGGTAAGATTAGAGTAAATAATAATAATAACAATAACAAAAATACCTGTAGTGTAGAACTAACAGCTGCATTTTCCATGTATAATATTAGGACCCACTAATGTAGTCAGGTAGTGGGTTATCATGTATCATGTAATGGATTTAATAAAGAAATATTTTAAAAAAAAAAAAAAAAAATGAACTTACATCTTTTACTTACTTTTCTAAATAGTGAGCAACGCTCTCAACACATTTCTCCCATCGTGGTACCAGTTTCAGTATTCGCTGTTCGTAGAAGTCCGTTTGGTTGGTGTATAGCTATCTCCGGACAGCTGATTTCACTTGCTTATCTGTCGCAAAGCGTTGGCCGGCCAGTAATTTCTTCATTGGACCAAACAGATGAAGGTTAAAAAAAATGGTTCAAATGGCTCTGAGCACTATGGGACTTAACTGCTGAGGTCATCAGTCCCCTAGAACTTAGAACTACTTAAACCCAACTAACCTAAGGACATCACACACATCCATGCCCGAGGCAGGATTCAAACCTGCGACCGTAGCGGTCGCGCGGCTTCAGACTGTAGCGCCTAGAACCGCTCGCCCACTTCGGCCGGCACAGATGAAGGTCCGTCGGTGCAATGTCCGGACTGTGTGGTGGATGCTGGAGCATCTCCCACTAAAATCTGGCGATTTTCTCACGAACAAGAGCGGCAACAAGGGGGCGACCATTGTTATGAATAAGCCTCACTTCTTCAGCATTAATGTGGTGGCGCTTGTCACGAAGGGCATGACACAACCAAAGTTTTAATGTAGGTTGCGGCTTTCACAGTGATCCCATGTTCAGCAAAACCACCAATAACATATCCCATTAGCATGTCATAGAACACTGTCACAAGCACTTTCCTAACACACTGATTCACTTCTAATTTTTTTTCGTACTGGGGAACTAATACGTTTCAACTCCTTAGGTGCCTGCTTGGTTCCGGGCGTGTAGTGGTACGCCCATGACTCGCCACCAGTGAAGATATCTTTCAGACCTTTCAGAAAGTCATGTCTTTCTGCGTCACAACGCGTTAAGTGATGCAAGTTTATTATCACTCGTCCGCCCTTGTGTTGTCTGTCAGGTTCTTAGGCACCCAGCGAGCATTAACTGTACTAAATTTCAATGGGTCGTGAACAGTATTCTGCACAGCACCATAGGAAACGTTGAACTGCTGCGATGAGGTTCGTAATCATACACGCCGGTCGTTCAATAGTCAAACTGCAGCCAACAGTGTGCTTACCTTATGTGAAAAATGTTACTGATGGAATAGTCAAGCCGGCCGGAGTGGCCGAGCGGTTCTAGGCGCTACAGTCTGGAACCGCGCGACCGCTACGGTCGCAGGTTCGAATCCTGCCTCGGGCATGGATGTGTGTGATGTCCTTAGGTTTGTTAGGTTTAAGTAGTTCTAAGTTCTAGGGGACTGATGACCTCAGAAGTTAAGTCCCATAGTGCTCAGAGCCATCTGAACCATCTGGAATAGGCAAACACTTTCGCCAGGTTGAGGTGCAGCCTGTCTTCTATAGTGGTCGCAGGGACCAGGACGTGCTAGACTCCACTAAGGACAAGGTGGATGCATTACACCCTGACCGAGCGAGGTGGCACAGTGGTTAGCACACTGGACTCGCATTCGGGAGGACGACGGTTCAATCCCGTCTCCGGCCATCCTGATTTAGGTTTTCTGTGATTTCCCTAAATCGCTTCAGGCAAATGCCGGGATGGTTCCTTTGAAAGGGCACGGCCGATTTCCTTCCCCATCCCTCCCTAACCCTAGCTTGCGCTCCGTCTCTAATGACCTCGTTGTCGACGGGACGTTAAACACTAACCACCACTACCGGCGAGTAACTGCCGCCGCGCGGCTGACGTCCAGCATTTGGTAAACAGCAGCCAAATTCTCATTCCACGGTGACCATCAATGACGGCACATAACACAAGAGCCAATAGACAACCGAGGTTACGTTCTCCCTCCACTGAAACAACCTATTAAAACAAAATTTTGTTGTGGACTGGCAAGACAGCCAATCCACTATGACAGGTAGCCGAAAGGCACGCGTTTAAGCTCACGCAGGATGGCGTGAGGTCTGGAACAGGACAAGGTCTTTATAGTAGCAAAAATAGTACGTAGCTTCTGGAATACTTAACTTTAATCCATAATTGGTGAACATCGGTCTTGATGATACATGAATTACAAGATCAATAGCAACTGATAATGGCGCCTTGCTAGGTCGTAGCAAATGACGTAGCTGAAGGCTATGTTAACTATCGTCTCGGCAAATGAGAGCGTAATTTGTCAGTGAACCATCGCTAGCAAAGTCGGCTGTACAACTGGGGCGAGTGCTAGGAAATCTCTCTAGACCTGCCGTGTGGCGGCGCTCGGTCTGCAATCACTGGTAGTGGCGACACGCGGGTCCGACGTATACTACCGGACCGCGGCCGATTTAAAGGCTACCTACCACCTAGCAAGTGTGGTGTCTGGCGGTGACACCACAAAGTTCCCTCTCCTTCTTCCTTAAGTGACCAATGAAACTAACTCCCTTTTTAAAATTATGACGTAATGGCATGCGCAGTGAACAGTAACAACAAAATATAAGGGACACTGCATAGCTAGAACGCATCTGTAGACCAAGAGGAAGGCCGCTGCAACCGTGGCCGAAACGTTGGTTTTTCTCCAACAGCAGTAGTTTTATACATTACGACGCGGTACCACATCCAGAAAACTTTTGTGGTAGACTTCTCTTGCCCAGGAATGCCTTTTTTGCCAATGCTAGTCTGATTTTGATGTCTTTGCTCCGTCCGTCATGCGTTATTTTGGTGCCTAGGTAGCAGAATTCCTTAACTTCATCTACTTCGTGACCGTCAATCGTGATGTTAAGTTTCTCGCTGTTCTCATTTCTGCTACTTCTCATTACGTTCGTCTTTCTTCGATTTACTCTCAGTCCATACTCTGTACTCATTAGACGGTTCATTCCGTTCAGCAGATCATGTAATTCTTCATAACTTTCGCTCAGGATAGCAATGTCATCAGCGAATCGTATCATTGATACCGTTTCGCCTTGAATTTTAATTCCACTCCTGAACCTTTCTTCTATTTCCGTCATTGCTTCTTCGATGTACAGATTGAACAGTAGGGGCGAAAGACTACATCCCTGTCTTACGCCCTTTTTAATTCGAGTATTTCGTTGTTGGTCGTCCACTCTTACTATTCCCTCTTGGTTCTTGTACATATTGTATATTACCCGTCTCTCCCTATAGTTTACCCCTATTTTTCTCAGAATTTCGAACATTGCATGGGGGCTTAATTAAATATGATTGAAAATATTTTTTAGTTTTTAGTAGCTGTATGTCCGATTACGCTGTTTCGTAAACGGTTGGCCCTGACTAGTATTATTACGCTATCTGACTGCAAAGCACAACAACAAAGAATGAAATGAAAATTTTCGTTAACACAATTAATTAATTAAGTCCCCAGCAACTATAAAACCTACAAAACCAAAGCACAAATGTAATTGTTCTGTGTGTGGGAGTGTGACTCAACGTACACATCTGGCACGGTTCTTCTTCAACAAGACAAGAAATTTCAAATACCATTTATACTGACGTGATAAAAGAAAATTACAAATACTATAATTGCGTAAGGAAAGCAAAATTAAACTCTAATACAAGAACACACGCCAGATGCTTTGTTGACTGAACCTGTAATGACGCATTATTTAGGACACTGAAATAAAAAGAAACGGTGTTAGTTACCTCATTTATATTGATGAAAATTACTCTAATCCTTACAATATATCTCTACACCGATTCTCTACTACCACATCTTAACAAGACTCTTCAATATCACACCTCAGCAAGCACTGCCTACAAACACTCTCTGCTACGAGTTCTTAACAAGTACTGACTACCACGAGACCTCGACAGGCACTCACTACTACGAGCTCTCGACAAGCACTGACTTCTACGAGTTCTCTCCAAGCACTGTGGAGGCGGCTTAATAATACTCTTTGGTGCAATCTCTGGCGCAGTGGCTCAGTGTAGCCACCTTTCAACATCTTGAACCAATTTACATTGCCCAAGGCTTTTTCCAGGTCGACAAATCCTATGAACGTGTCTTGATTTTTCTTTAGTCTTGCTTCCATTATCAACCGAATGTCAGAATTTCCTCCCTGGTGCCTTCGCCATTTCTAAAGCCAAACTGATCGTCACCTAACACATCCTCAATTTTCTGTTCCAGCCTTCTGTATATTATTATTGTCAGCAACTTGGATGCATGAGCTGTTAAGGTGATTGTGCGATGGTTCTCGCATTTGTCAGCTCTTGCACTCTTCGGAATTGTGTGGATGATATTTTCCCGAAAATCAGATGGTATATTGCCCGACTTGTACATTCTACACACCTACGGGAATAGCCTTTTTGTTGCCACTTCCCCTAATGATTTTAGAAATTCTAATGGAATGTTATCGATCCCTTCTGCCTTATTTGATCTTCTCCAAAGCTCTTTTAAATTATGATTCTTATACTGGATCCCCTATCTCTTCTGAATCGACTTCTGTTTCTTCTTCTATCACATCAGACAAATATTCCCCCTTTTATGTTTCTACAAATAATCCTTATCAATAATTTGCAACGATGAATTATTAAACTGAAGACTCTATAGAATTCGTACCCATTAGCACCTGCCTTCTTTGGAACAGAAGGCTATCTCGCCTCCCCCTGTATCTAGCAAGCCAGGAAGATTAAGTTTTTCTAAAGGATCTCGATCATTCTGTCTTTAGAGGGCTTGTTTCCACCTAAGTCTTTCAGTGCTCTGTCAAATCTTTCTTTCTGTATCGTATCCCCTATCTCATTTTCACCAACATCCTCCCCTGTTTCTATAATACTGTCCTCTAGTTTCTTCCCCTTGTAAAAACCCTCTCCATATTTCTTGCACCTTTCAACGTTCCCTTCTTTACTTAATAAGGATCGACCATCTGAGCCCTTGATATTTATAAAGCTACTTCCCTTCAAATACCTCTTTGACTTTACTTTAGGCGGCATTTATCATTTGCATAGTTATGTATGCTTCTACAGCATTGCATTTTTCCGCTTGCCTTTCCGGCTTAGCCATTTTGCCCTTTCTGTCTTCCTTATTTTTTAGACGTCTGCACCACCTTTCGCCTGTTTGACTTCCTACAATTTGACCTATTTTCCTTTCGTCAGTTAAATTCAATATCCTTTTTGGTATCCAGAGGTTTATACTAGGCCTTTTCTTTTTACCTATTCGATCTTCTGTTGCCTTCCCTTTTTGCCTCTGAAAGCTATTCATTTATCTTCTGTTGTATTCATTTCCCCTGTTTTAGTTCATCGCTTCCTGACGCTCCCTCGGAAACTCTCACAACCTCTAGTTTCTTCAGTATATCCAGATCTACTCTCCTTCACTTCCTACCTTTTTGCAATTACTTCAGTTTTAATTTGCTGTTCATAACCAATATCTGTGTCCACTTCTGTTCCTCAAAATATCTTACTCTTAAAACATGGTTTCAAAATCTGTGTCTTGCTATTTTATAATCAGTCTAAAGCCTTTCAGTGTCCCCAAGATCTCTTCACGAATACGACCTTCTTTTCATGATTCTTAAACTGTTAGCAGCGATTATGCTCAGTGAAAAATTCTACCAGGCGCCTACGTCTTTCGTTCATTGCCCGTAGCCCATGTACTACCACTATTTTTCCTTTTCTTCCTTTTCGTACCAATGAATTCCAGTCATCCACCACAGTTAAATTTTCATATTCCTTAATTATCTGAATAAATTCCTTTATTTCATCATAAGAGGGCGTGTTGAGAAGTATTACCTCCAATTTTTTTATGTGAAAACTCTTATAACTTTTCAAATAAACCAACAGTTATTAACATTCTACATCTTTGTTCTTCATGACTACGTACACTGAAGAGCCAAAGAAACTGGTACACCTGCCCAATATGATGTAGGGCTCTTGCGAGCACGCATAAGTGCTGCAACACGACGTGGCATGGACTCCACTAATGTCTGAAGTAGTGCTGAGGGAATTGACACCACGAATCCTGCAGGCCTGTCCATAAATCCGTAAGAGCACGAGGGGGTGGAGATGTCTTTTGAACAGCACGACATCCCTGATGTGCTCAATAATGCTCATGTCTGGGGAGTTTGGCGGCCACCGGAAGTGTTTAAACTCAGAAGAGTGTATCTGGGGTCACCCTGTAGCAATTCTGAACATGTGGGTTATCGCATTGTCCTGCTGGAATTGCCCAAGTCTGTCGGATTGTACAGTGGACACGAATGGATGCAGGTGATGAGACAGAATGGTTACGTACGTATCACCTGTCAGAGTCGTATCTAGACGTATCAGGGATCACATATCACTCCACACGCCCCACACCGTTACAGAGTCTCTACCAGCTTGAACAGTCCCCTGCTGACAGGCGGGGTCCATGGATTCACGAGGTGGCCTCCATACCCATACACGTCCATCTGCTCGATACACTTCGAAACGAGATTCGTCCGATCAGGCAACATTTTTCCAGTCATCAAAATCCAATATGGGTGTTGACGGGCCCAGGCGAGGCATAAAGCTTTGAGTCGTGCAGTAATCAAGGGTAAACGACTGGGCTTTCGGCTCCGAAAGCCCATATCGATGATGTTTCGTTGAATGGTCCGCACGCTGACACTTGTTGATGACCCAGCATTGAAATCTGCAGCAATTTGCGGAGGGATTTACCTTCTGTCACGTTGAACGAGTCTCTTCAATCGTCATTGGTTCCGTTCTTGCACGATCTTTTTACCGTCCGCAGCGGTTAGAGATTTGATGTTTTACCGGATTCCTGATATTCACGGTACACTCACGAAACGGTCGTACGGGAAAATCCCCACTTCATCTCTCGTGCGCAGACTATAACACCACGTTCAAACTCACTTAAATCTTGATAACGTGCCACTGTAGCAGCAGTGACCGACCTGACAGCTGCGCCAGACACTTGTATAGGCGTTGTCGACCGCAGCGTCGTATTCTGCGCGTTTACATGTCTCTGTATTTGAATACGCGTGCCTACACCAGTTTCTTTGGCGCTTCAGTGTATTTGCAGCCCTCTGCCGCTAGGAGGTTCCGAATTGTAGCGTGTAACATGGCGGTGTGTAACGCAGCTACGTAGGTGCGTGGGAAACAGCGTGCTGTAATCGAGTTCGTCCATAAGTGGATCACCCTTTGTTTCAGCCCGGCAATGCCATACCACACACGAGCGATGCGAATGTCCAGTAATCAGACTCCTTGGGTTCACTAACATCGATCGTCCTCCATATAGTCCCCAACTTGGCCCCATCCGGTTATCATCTATTTCAAAAAGTAAAAGATAATAATAATGAACTTTGACAATAATGAACCGGTCCAAAGAAAGGTGAGTTGTGGCTCTGTCAACGAAGGCAAACGTTCTACAGTGACGGTATCTAAACACTGGTCTCTTGTAAATGTGTTCCTCTCCAGGGTGACTACGTTGAGAAGTAAATATGTACAGATGAATAATAAAAAATGTAGAATGTTAATGAGATGTGTTTTATTTAAAAAGCTTTATGGGTTTCCACATATAAACTTGAGGAGCATTGGTTTTCAGCTTGCCCTCGTACATTCTTTCGTCTCTTCTTCATCAGCGGCGCTAGATAGTATATAAACTGTAAGTAGGCTGTTTATGTTTTGTTATTGGCAACGTTACGTAGCGCTCTGTATGAAAATCACTGGCTGTGCTGTGTGCAGTCTGTGGCTAGTTTGCATTGTTGTCTGCCATTGTAGTGTTGGGCAGTTGGATGTTAACAGCGCGTAGCGCTGGGCAGTTGGAGGTGAGCCGCCAGCAGTGATGGATGTGGAGAGAGAAATGGCGGAGTTTTGAAATTTGTAAGACTGGATGTCATGAACTGCTATGTATATTATGAGTTTTCAACACTATTAAGGTAAATACATTGTTTGTTCTGTATCAAAATCTTTCATTTGCTAACTATGCCTATCAGTAGTTAGTGCCTTCCGTAGTTTGAATCTCTTATTTAACTGGCAGTAGTGGCGCTCGCTGTATTGCAGTAGTTCGAGTAACCAAGATTTTTGTGAGGTAAGCGATTTGTGAAACGCATAGGTTAATGTTAGTCAGGGCCATTTTTTTTTGTAGGGATTTTTGAAAGTCAGATTGCGTTGCGCTAAAAATATTGTGTGTCAGGATAAGCACAGTCTTGTACAATTTTTCAAAAGGGGACTTTTCATAAAACTTATACGATATGCAGTGCGTTGGTTTCTTGTCTATCTTTGTTACGATATTGCGTCATTCACAATGCTATTCATAATAGTTTGCCCATAATCCTATTTTCTTACTCTTTACTAGGCCTACTCCTGCATTACCCCAACTTGATTTTGTGTTACTAAAACTGTACCGACATGACCAGAAGTCCTGTTCTTGCAGCCATCGCACTTCACTAATTCCTTTCTAATTCTCTAACCTATCTAAACATGGTCTAAGATTTCACCCTCCAACCTGTAGAATACCAGTTTTGTTTTTCCTGATGACGACATTCTTCTCATCAGTCCCTCTCTGTAGATCCGAATGGAGGACTATTTTACCCAAGAGGATGCGGTCATCATTAAGCCATAAAGTAGAGCTGCGTGCTCTCGTGAAAAATAACGACTGTAGTTTACCCTTGCTTTTATCCATTCGCAGTACCAGCGCAGCAGGGCCTCGTTGGGTAATGTTACAAGGTCAGCTCAGTAGGTCAACAAACTGTTGCCTCTGCAACTACTAAAAAGGTTGCTGAACCTCTTCAGGAACGACACGTTTGTCCACAGATACTTCCCGTTACAAGTATCTTTGAGTAGCCACGTCTCCTCGCCAAGGTAGAAATTTCACAGGGGATACAATTTACCGTCTGTCGGAAAGTTTACATACGCCAGACGGGCAAATCTTCTGATGTTCGATTTATATAGCATTGAACGCAGACAAAAATGAAACTTCTTTTGGTTCTCATTTTAAAGAATGTGGACAAAGTGGTATGTATAAATAAAAATCTTTATCTCTGTCATTATGTTCTTATAGGTCTCCACTTGGATGCAACTAAAATTTTTACTATTTCAAAGCAGTGCCCAAAACAATAAAGTAAGTTAACAAAGCAATTTCCACAAGAAAGCTTTTATCGGGATATTTTACAGTTTGTTATGGAGAATGACTGTGATACAAACACAGTAGAGAAAATAAACAACAAGGTGCAGAAACAGACAACACACACACACAAACACACACACACACGACAAGACACAACAAGTCAACAGGCAGAAATGGGACATAATGATGTACAACAACAAAGCCTTACGCAGGATAGGAAATATACTAAAAACATAAGGGCTCACAATATATTACAGAACAAACAATACAATACAGAACAAGCTAGGCAGGCAACCCACTAAAGCAGAGAAATATAGCCAATCTGGCATATACCATCCAACATGCACTTGCGTCATTCTGTATATGTGGGCCAGACATGTAGGAAGTTCAGGACCAGATACACAAAACATCTAAGGCCATAAAAAAGCAAGATTTTCCACTCAACATTTGCAGACCATGTAAAAGAACAGCCATCCAGCAAATGTAGAAAATGATTTAAAAGTTCTTAAAACTAACAATAGCCTGTTCCAAAAGTTAACAAAGTGGGATAATTACCACATACAAAAAGCAATAGACCAAGACAAAAACGTATTAAATGAATACACTCCACCCTGCAAATTAAAGGATTTGTATAAACAACCACCTCTTCCTCCCTCCCCCCCCTCCCCCCCCCTCCCCCCCCCCACTTACACGCACTATCTGCATCACTTCTACTTTTTCTGTCACCATACGTCACTGCCACCACACAAACAGTTAAGACCCTGAATATCAGTGAACACTTTGAAATTCGTGCAACACGCGTCAAATTAATGCGCGTCGATACAAATGAACAGCAAATATTGGAAATTAACATTCTAGATGCCAACAGAAATCTTATGTGTTGCGATAAAAGCCGGCCGCGGTGGCCGTGCGGTTCTGGCGCTGCAGTCCGGAACCGCGAGGCTGCTACGGTCGCAGATTCGAATCCTGCCTCGGGCATGGGTGTGTGTGATGTCCTTAGGTTAGTTAGGTTTAAGTAGTTCTAAGTTCTAGGGGACTTATGACCATATATGTTAAGTCCCATAGTGCTCAGAGCCATTTGAACCATTTTCGCCACAGGGTTGGGCTGGGTTGTTTGCGGGAAGAGACCAGACAGCGAGGTCATCGGTCTCATCGGATTAGGGAAGGACGGGGAAGGAAGTCAGCCGTGCCCTTTCAAAGGAACCATCCTGTCATTTGCCTGGAGCGATTCAGGTAAATCACGGAAAACCTAAATCGGGATGGCCGGACGCGGGATTGAACCGTCGTCCTCCCGAATGCGAGTCCAGTGATTTCGCCACAGGAAAAACATGCAATATTTCGCGTAACAGGTGACATGTGCAGTTATCCTACATATGTAAACCAATGCGCAACTAACGACTAATTATCACTACTTCTCATGTATATAAATAACTTTAGGTTGAAATTCAAATGCAGCAATATTATGATAATTTTCAGACTGGAAAATAATCCCACTAACGATAGCACAATAGGTGCTGAAACGTATTTGGTAAAAGCAAAAAAATCAAAGACTGTCTTGCACAAGGAGGAATGTCATGCCAATTTTGCCTGAAAGCTCGGAAAGAAAGAAGAGCATCAACACCCAAAAGAGGATTATTCTGTTATGATGTCTCTTCTCCACTGAGGGGAAAAATCGCAATGCAATCGCAACACAAAGAGAGAGTTGTGCGGCATAAACGAAAGTTAGTAGGCATCTTTCTATATCTGAAACATGATGTCTATTCAAATTTCGCTTACCGAGCGAGGTGGCGCAGTGTTTAGCACACTGGACTCGCATTCGGGAGGACGACGGTTCAATCCCGCTTCCGGCCATCCTGATTTAGGTTTTCCGTGATTTACCTGAATCGCTCCAGGCAAATGACAGGATGGTTCCTTTGAAAGGGCACGGCCGACTTCCTTCCCTAATTCGATGAGACCGACGACCTCGCTCTTTGGTCTCCTCCTCCAAACAACCCAACCCCCCTCACCCCAGAATCCTTCCAACATATCTAAGTATCCAAATTTCGCGTCAGTCGCGTAAGTGTAGAGCTAGAAACGCCACTGAGGATGCAAATCAGGTTTGCTTTAAATAAACTCTGTAACCGTTGTGGGCATTAGTTACATTTGAGACTGGACATGGTGAGTTGATGTCAGGCAAGAATGCCTTTAAGGCCATTATCAACACCTCATTGTGTTTGAACGAGGTCGTATAATCGAATTACGAGAAGATGGATGTTCCTTCTGCGATATTACAGAGAGACTTGGCAGGAATGCAGCCACTGTACACGTCTGTTGGCAGCGGTGGTCACGAGAATGTATGGTCGGAAGAGTCCGGGTTCCGAACGGACGCGTGGCATTACAGAGAGTGAAGATCATCGTTTTCGGCGTATGGATCTGGCGCATCCTACTGCATCTGCGGCAGCAATCTGAACAGCAGTTGTCACCACAGTGACACAACGAACTGTTACAAATCAGTTATTTCAAACTCAGCTCCGAGTCAGACGCCCTATAGCGTGCATTCCACTGACCCCAAACTACCACCATTTGCGACTTCATTAGTGGCAAGGGAGAATTGTTGGAGGGCAGGGTGGATGTCTGATGTGTTTTCTGATGAAAGCTGGTTCTGCCTCGATGCCAGGGATGGCCGTGAGTTGGTTAGGGGCCGGCCAGCTGAGTACCTGCAACCAACCTATCATGTTGCTATACACACTGGGCCTAAACCTGCGGTTATGATCTGGGGTGTGTCTTCATATGACAGCAGGTGCACTCACATCGTTATCCCACCGACCGTGACCACAAATTTGTATGTTAATCTGATGATTCGACCTATTGTGCTGCCATTCATAAACAGCATTCCTGGGGGTGTTTTCCGATATTGTAACGCTCGCACAAATACACTATGTGATCAAAGGTATCCGGACACCTGGCTGAAAATCACTCACAAGTTCGTGGCGCCCTCCATCGGTAATGTTGGAATTCGGTATGGTGATGACAGATTCCACTCTCACAGGCATACGTTCAGTCAGGTGCTGGAAGGTTACTTCGGGAATGGCAGCCCATTCTTCACGGAGTGCTGCACGGAGGAGAGGTATCGATGTCTGTCACTGAGGCCTGGCACGAAGTCGGCGTTCCAAAACATTTCAGGTCAGGTCTCCGTGCAGGCCAGTCCATTACAGGGATCTTAATGTCGTGTAACCACTCTGCCACAGGCTGTGCATTATGAACAGGTGCTCGATCGTGTCGAAAGATGCAAACGCCATCCCCAAATTGCTCTTCAACAGTGGGAAGGAAGAATGTGCTTAAAACATCAATGAAGGCCTGTGCTGTGATAGAGCCACGCAAAACAAGGGGTGCAAGCCCCTTCCATGAAAAACACGACCACACCATAACACCATCGCCTCCGAATTTTACTGTTGGCACTATACACGCTGGCAGATGATGTTCACCGGGCATTCGTCAGACCAACACCCTGCCATCGGATCGCAACATTGTGTACCGTGATTCGACACTTCGCGCAACGTTTTTCCACTGTTCAGTCGTCCAATGTTTACGCTCCTTACACCAAGCGAGGCGTCGTTTGGCATTTACCGGCGTGATGTGTGGCTTATGAGCAGCCGCTCGACCACGAAATCCAAGTTTTCTCACCTGCCGCCTAACAGTCATAGTACCTGCAATGGATACTGATGCAGTTTGGAATTTCTGTGTCATGGTCTGGATAGATGTCTGCCTATTACACATTACGACCGTCTTCAACTGTCGGTGATCTCTGTCAGCCAACAGACGAGTTCGGCCTGTACGCTTCTGTGCTGTACGTGTCCTTTCACGTCTCCACTTCACTATCACATCGGAAACAGTGGACCTAGGGATGTTTAGGAGTGTGGAAATCTCGCGTACAGACGTACGACACAATTGACACCCAAACACCTGACCACGTTCGAAGTCTGTGAGCTCCGCGGAGCGCCCCATTCTGCTCTCTCACCATGTCTAATGACTACTGGCGTCGCTGGTATGGAGTACCTGGTAGTAGGTGGCAGCACAATGCACCTAATATGAAAAACGTATGTTTTTGGGGGTGGCCGGGTACTTTTGATCACAGAGTGTACCACTGTCGTAGCCTAACATGCTGTACAGAGTGTCAACATTTTGTCTTGACCTGCTCGATTACCAGATCTGGCTGCAATCGAGCAGATAATGGGACATCTTCGGGCGACAACTCTAGCGTTAACCGTTCCTTTCTGACCGTCCAGGTGCTACAGGCATGGAGCTCCATCCCATCAGACTGATTCACGCCACCTGTACAGCACAATGCATGCACATTTACATGCTTCCTTTCAACATTCTGGCGGTTACACTGGTTATTTATTTACCAGCAATTTCACATTTGCAATGGCTTACCTCGCGCTTACATTAATGCGCTATCTTGCATGTTAATCACTTAAATATGTTACCTAGACAAATGTATTCCCTAAATTTCGTTCTTTACATTGATTATTTTTTGGTCATTCTATTTTTTTCCGTCAGTGTGTTTCGTTTCCTGCCTTCTTACTGTGTTAGAGTTACTTCGTCTACCGTCTCGCACTCGTCCAACTGCAGTTTGATTCAAAAGTTCCTTCATTCGACACGCAGTTGACAGTTTACACAAAATTGCCCAGGGAAGGACGAACCACCTCAGCGATTGGAAGGAGATGAACAGGCAGACGTTGTAACGTGGGACGGAAGGTGGGGTTCACGTACAGTACACGCTGTGCGGGCGCACACAGAGCAGCTGGTTGAGTTGTTGCGACACTGCACCGCCGGAAGTGCCCCGTCCCATAACGGGCTGTCGTCGCTAGAAACGCAGATAAGTACCACCTCCCTCCCAACGTGGAAGCCGGGAGCCTCTGGAAATGTGGGGCGTCTTATCTCTTTCTCCCGCGTCTACCCGTTTACAGCCTCTCCCCAAAGACTGGCACTCACCTTCTGGTGTCCGTAATCAGCAGCTGTTACAGGCCGGCCGCTGTGGTCGAGCGGTTCTAGGCGCTCAATTGCGGAACCTTGCTGTTGCTACGGTCGCAGGTTCGAATCCTCCATCGGGCATGGATGTGTGTGATCTCCTTAGGTCAGTTAAGTTTAAGCAGTTCTGTGTCTAGGGGGCTGATGACCTCAGATGTTAAGTCCCATAGTGCTTAGAGCCATGTGAACCATTTTTGAGCTGTTAGAGACGCCAGGAACAAAAACAGAATAAGAAAATAGATTACTTATTGGAGGAAACGGTTTTACGGTTCACGATTACTAGACTGACCGCCAGTTTTTATGCACGAGCTGTTAAGCTGACTGTGCCATAGTTATCACATTTATCCGCCAGAAGTTGTCGATTTCGGTTCGATGACGAAGTCGTAAAAATTAAAAAGGGAATACTGTCGATACGCATTGGTGAAATATTTGCTCGTTGGGAAGAATAAATAGCAGAACTGTATTATTCTAAGCACTTCACGAATGAAAATAATCTAACTGAAGACATTAGTGAAAGATAAATGCAATGTCCTTCAGTTATGAGACCTTAATCTGAACACGCCTTTCGAAGTCTCGAAGAAGAGAAAGCGATTTATGTTGATGAAATCCCTGCAATACTGCTGAAAAGGTTAGGTAACAACATGAAAAACCAATTATTCAGAGTGATAAGAGGCTGCTTCGAAACAAGAATCGTGTCAGAAGACAACGCAAATGCAGAACCATTACCGTATCTGAAATATGAATGTCATTTACTGCACCAGTTACACAACACTGAATGTTATCACATGCCTCCAACATACTCATTAATATATTAGTTTGGTGCATAAGTTTGTAGCGTTTTTGTTTTTTGGTGTTGGTATTGTCGTTGCTGAGAGTTTATCTATAGATTATAAATTTTTATCTGTAGTCCACTGTTGCTATTTGAGTTTACATATTACCATTTTGAGATACTGAGTGGAGCCGTGGATGCTAGAGAAGGGAGTGCCCAGTGGAGAAATCGGAACTTTTCCGACGTATTCTTCTGTTTGAGTTCAATAGAGGGGTGACAGCAGCGTAGGCAAACAGAAACATTTTCTCCGCTTGTGGGGATAATGTCACTGGACAGAGCACAACAAGAAATTTGTTTTCTTGTTTTAAGGAAGATAGTTCTTACATTAGTGACTCTGCACGTTCAGGAAGACTTTAGTGGTTTGATGAAGGAAGTTTAAACGCATTAATACATTATAATCCACCTCGGTTAACTCGAGAACTAGCAAATGTGATGAACTGTGATCCACAATTGTGTAACATTTGAATGCAGTGGGGAAGGTTTAAAAACCGGGTGTCTTAAGTACCGTATGTTGTGTTGTTGTTGTTGTTGTTGTTGTTGTTGTGGTCTTCAGTCCTGAGACTGGTTTGATGCAGCTCTCCATGCTACTCTATCCTGTGCAAGCTTCTTCATATCCCAGTGCCTACTGCAGCCTACATCCTTCTGATTCTGCTTAGTGTATTCATCTCTTGGTCCCCTCTACGATTTTTACCCTCCACGCTGCCCTCCAATGCTAAATTTGTGAACCCTTGATGCCTCAGAACATGTCCTACCAACCGGTCCCTTCTTCTAGTCAAGTTGTGCCACAAACTCCTCTTCTCCCCAATTCTATTCAATACCTCCTCATTAGTTATGTGATCCACCCATCTAATCTTCAGCATTCTTCTGTAGCACCACATTTAGAAAGCTTCTATTCTCTTCTTGTCTTAACTATTTATCGTCCACGTTTCACTTCCATACATGGCTACACTCCATACAAATACTTTCAGAAACGACTTCCTGACACTTAAATCAATACTCAATGTTAACAAATTTCTCTTCTTCAGAAACGCTTTCCTTGCCGAAAGCCAGTTTACATTTTATACCCTCTCTACTTCGACCATCATCAGTTATTTTGCTCCCCAAATAGCAAAACTCCTTTACTACTTTAAGTGTCTCATTTCCTAATCTAATTCCCTCAGCATCACCCGACTTAATTCGACTACATTCCATTATCCTCGTTTTGCTTTTGTTGATGTTCATCTTATATCCTCCTTTCAAAACACTGTCCATTCCGTTCAACTGCTCTTCCAAGTCCTTTGGTGTCATCGGCGAACCTTAAAGTTTTTATTTCTTCTCCATGGATTTTAATACCTACTCCGAACTTTTCTTTTGTTTCCTTTACTGCTTGCTCAATATACAGATTGAATAGCATCGGGGAGAGGCTACAACCCCGTCTCACTCCCTTCCCAACCACTGCTTCCCTTTCATGTCCTTCGACTCTTATAACTGCCATCTGCTTTCTGTACAAGTTGTAAATAGCCTTTCGCTCCCTGTATTTTACCCCTACCACCTTCAGAATTTGAAAGAGAGTATTCCAGTCAACATTGTCAAAAGCTTTCTCTAAGTCTACAAATGCTAGAAACGTAGGTTTGCCTTTTTTTAATCTAGCTTCTAAAATATGCTGTAGGTTCAGTATTGCCTCACGTGTTCCCATATTTCTACGGAATCCAAACTGATCTTCCCCGAGATCTGCTTCTATCAGTTTTTCCATTCGTCTGTAAAGAATTCGCGTTAGTATTTTGCAGCTGTGACTTATTAAACTGACAGTTCGGTAATTTTCACATATGTCGACGCCTGCTTTCTTTGGGATTGGAATTGTTATATTCTTCTTGAAGTCTGAGCGTATTTCGCCTGTCTCATTCATTTTGCTCACCAGATGGTAGAGTTTTGTCAGGACTGGCTCTCCCAAGGCTGTCAGTAGTTCTAATGGAATGTTACCTCTATATCTCTATATCGTATGTTATCGTTTGCTCTAAACCACAAAAATCAGCGGGTGGGCCATATGTGCATATCTGCTTACTCGTCATCACTTGCCTCTTGAACAATACCGACCAACCCCATCCTGTGTTGTTACTAGTGACTAGAATCGGGATTGATGACCATAGATGTTAAGTCCCATTGTGCTCAGAGCCATTTTGAACTAGAATTACCCCATCCACCTTATCCGTCTGATCTTATGCACTCAGATTTTCACCTTTGCCATCCTCTATCGAACAACCTTCGAGGAACTTCCTTTCCGGAAGGAAATGCGCTCCGAACATGACCCCTTGTGATTTCTGCAATCGTGTTGGCAGACTGCTCTAAATAGTGAACGAAAAGAAATGTTATTGATGGTTAAAGTTTCTGTTATGTATATCTCTTGCTTTTATTAAATATGTGGAAAAACGCTAGGAACTTATGCACCAACCCAATAGATAGAAGCAGGATAAAAGGAAAAGTAGACAAGCATATTGGAGAAGACCTATTTGATTTTAGAGAAGGCAGAGGAACAGTGAAAGCGATTTTGGTTTGCCTATACTATTGGAGAAAAGGATAGGATATGAATATAAGAATTGAAACCTCCCCTTAGAAAAATTTATGAATTACTTTGCTAGTAAACCTCTTACGTTATTTGATTTTCAAACAGCTGAGCAGAACTGAACGTACTCAGACATTTCTCTCTTTACTTCTTCTGAACAACACTAAACTGACACACAATATTTTTAGCGCAACGCAATCTGACTTTCAATAATCCCTACAAAAGAACGGCCCTGACTAACAATAACCTATACCTTTCATGAGTCAATTACGTCACAAAAATCTTCGTTACACGAACTACTGCAATACAGCGAGCGCCAATACTGCCAGCTAAATAAAAGATTCTAACTACTGAAGGCACTAACTACTGATAGGCGTAGTTAGCAAATGAAAGATTTTGATACCCCCGCAAACAATGTATTTACCTTAATAATGTTGAAAAGTCATCATATACATATCAGTTCCTCATAACCAGTATTACAAATTTACTCTTTCTGATAGACACACGTCCATATCGTCCGCTCTCAAAATTCTGCCATCTCTCTCCCCACATCCACCACTGCTGGCGGCTCACCTCCAACTGCACAACGCTACGCGCTGTTCACATCCAACTGCCCAACACTACAATAGCAAATATTTCAACAATGCAAACCAGCCACAGACTGCACACAGCAAAGTCAGTGATTTTCATACAGAGCGCTACGTGGCGTTACCAACATAAAAACCTAAACAGCCTACTTACATAAGAGCGCTACATGGCGTTACCAACATAAAAACCTAAACAGCCTACTTACAGAACTTATCTTACTTTATTGACTCAGAAGAAGCTTTTACAGTGAGAACTGGGAGGTGCCCTTTAAAGATGTGAAGAAAATAGGACTATACAGATGGATTGAAGAATGTTTAATCACTCAAATCTGAGCCAAAACACAAAAATAAACGTTAGTAAGGTAGAAGCAAGAGCCTACGATTAGAAAATGACTTACACAAGGATGTCTCCTATCCTTGGATTTAATTTACATAGTTGAAGATTATTATTAGATTATTATTACTGACGACCATCACTTTACCAGTACTAAAGGCTTGCATTCTCATTACGACAATTCAATTTTCTATTACGATTCATTATTACTTCTGCACAGCTCTTATTTTTCGAAACAGGAAGCTATCTAGATCATGAAGAAGAAGACGGAATAAAAGCCAATGGTGAAAGAATACGTTGATAGGTGCTATTTGAGTATTAATCGATTGTACAATAATGTCATATCTTTGCTATCGAGATTTTACATGAGAGCGAGCAGTGATGTTGTAAGCTGTATCGCAGGGTTAGGTTATCATCTTTGGTGTACGCTTAGGCGCAGTAGCAGATAGCGGTTAACTGTGTTACAGTGAGGAAGCAGTTGTAATGTTATGTTTGAAATGTAAATTCTCAATTTATCGATGTGTTTAATTAAGATGATTATTTAATGGTAACTGATCTGAGAAGGAGGAAGTGTAATGGAATCTTTTATTTACGTGAGCAGGAATTATAATGTATTTTTTTAAGTCACTCTTTTATTATTGCAGCGCCGTTTTTCACTTTCCTTTCTCTTAAAATTTTTAACTGATCATGGTTTTTTCAAAAGAAGAGAAGAAACCAAGTGTGTTCCGTAAGTACTTCGATTTACAACTGACAGAGACGTCATTGCACGTTACGTGTGTCTCTGCGTAGATACAGTAATTTGCAGCTTTAGCACAGCGGCGCGCAAGACAGAACAGTACTGCAACGCGTTATCCAGATTTGCGCAGAATAGAGGTACCGTAAGGACTAAATATTTTGATGTTTTTTTATATTAAATCATGGCCAACTTATCTCATTCAGAGACATATTTTTCTGTGTTGTGTATCAGTTTTAGTTCTGGGATCTGTGATCAGTTTTGCAAAACTGATTATCGTAGGTTTTATGCCAAAATTCATTATTCAGACAGTTTATATTGTTCAAAGTTCTTGCAGTCAGATTATTCACTTTACCAATATTAAAGGCTTGCATTCCCATTACGAGAGTTCAATTTTCTATTACGATTCATTATTATTTCTGCTCAGCTCTTATTATTCAAAACAGAGTACGTCAGTCAAATTTTTATTAATTAAAGAGAACTTTCAACGTTGTATCAGATTTTCTGATGACATCGTAATAGTTGCAGACTCCGAAAAAGAAATGATTAGATTGCTGCCAATACTATCAGACAATCTTCAGCTATGTAAATTAAAAGTGAACAAACGGAAAACGAAAGTAGTGGTGGTACGAAAATATATTGGATAAATTAAAACCAATATAAAAATTGATGACGCCAGAACTGATCAGGCGAAGCAATATTATTATGTCGGTAGTATAATCACAGAAGACAATGGGTTCTTAATGGAAAAGAAGAGAAGGATTGGATTGTCAAAACAGACTAAGAAACATATTCTACTGGTTGGGAAAAGTGAAACACCAAGACCGAGGGATGTGATCAGAATGAAATTTATTCCACCTATTACGGATCGCATGAATATCAAGAGCTCAGATGGAAACCCAGTTCTAAGCAAAGAAGGGAAAGCAGAAAGGTGGAAGGAGTATATAGAGGGTCTATACAGGGGTGATGTTCTTTAGGACAGTATTAAGGAAATGGAAGAGGAGGTAGATGAAGATGAAATGGGAGATATGATACTGCGTGAAGAGTTTGACAGAGCGCTGAAAGAGCTAAGTCGAAACAAGGCCCTGGGAGTAGACAACATTCCATTAGAACTACTGACAGCCTTGGGAGAGCCAGTCCTGAAAAAACTCTACCATCTGGTGAGCAAGATGTATGAGACAGGCGAAATTCCCTCAGACTTCAAGAAGAATATAATAATTCCAATCCCAATGAAAGCAGGTGTCGACAGATGTGAAAATTACCGAACTATCAGTTTAATAAGTTATAGCTGCAAAATACTAACGCGAATTCTTTGCAGACGAATGGAAATATTGGTAGAAGCCGATCTCGGGGAAGATCAGTTTGGATTCCGTAGAAATGTTGGAACACGTGAGGCAATACTGACCCTACGACTTATCTTAGAAGAAAGATTAAGGAAAAGCAAACCTACGTTTCTAGCATTTGTAGACTTAGAGAAAGCTTTTGACAATGTTGACTGAAGTACTCTCTTTCAAATTATGAAGGTGGTAGGGGTAAAATACAGGGAGCGAAAGGCTATTTACAATTTGCACAGAGAGCAGATGGCAGTTATAAGAGTCGAGGGACATGAAAGGGAAGCAGTGGTTGGGAAGGGAGTGAGACGGGGTTGTAGCCTCTCCCAGATGTTATTCAATCTGTATATTGAGCAAGCAGTAAAGGAAACGAAAGAAAAGTTCAGAGTAGGTATTAAAATCCAAGTAGAAGAAATAAAAACTTCAAGGTTCGCCGATGACATTGCAATTCTGTCAGAGACAGCAAAGGACTTGGAAGAGCAGTTGAACGGAATGGCCGGTATCTTGAAAGGAGGGTACAAGATGAACATCAACAAAAGCAAACCGGGGATAATGGAATGTAGTCGAATTAAGTCGGGTGATGCTGCGGGAATTAGATTAGGAAATGAGACACTTAAAGTAGTAAAAGAGTTTTGCTATTTGGGTAGCAAAATAACTGATGATGGTCGAAGTAGAGAGGATATAAAGCGTAGACTGGCAGTGGCAAGGAAGGCGTTTCTGAAGAAGAGAAATTTGTTAACATCGAGTATAGATTTAAGTGTCAGGAAGACGTTTCTGAAAGTGTTTGTATGGAGTGTAGCCATGTATGAAAGTGAAACATGGACGATAAATAGTTTAGACAAGAAGAGAATAGAAGCTTTCGAAATGTGGTGCTACAGAAGAATGCTGAAGATTAGATGGGTAGATCACATAACTAATGAGGAGGTATTGAATAGAATTGGGGAGAAGAGGAGTTTGTGGCACAACTTGACTAGAAGAAGGGACCGGTTGGTAGGACATGTTCTGAGGCATCAAGGGTTCACGAATTTAGCGTTGGAGGGCAGCGTGGAGGGTAAAAATCGTAGAGGGGACCAAGAGATGAATACACTAAGAAGATTCAGAAGGATGTAGGCTGCAGTAGATACTGGGAGATGAAGAAGCTTGCACAGGATAGAGTAGCATGGAGAGTTGCATCAAACCAGTCTAAGGACTGAAGACCACAACAACAATATTAGGGATATGACATTACACAAATGATTAATGTTACAGACCCACATATGCACTGTGACTGTGGAATTTCAGTAAGGAGTAGCACCTCATATATTGCAATCAGAGCCGCTAGACGTCGTGGCATGAAATCAAAGAGCACCTGAATATGCCGCTGGAGAATACCCTGCCACGCGGGTTGTAGGTGCGTCCACAGAGAATCAACTGTGGCTGCATGAGGTCCTGAACGAACGGTCTGCCGACCGATCATATTCCAGACGTGATCGATGGGTGACATGTCAGGCGAACGAGCAGGTCAGGAAAGGTGTGGTATCTGTTGTTCTTCGAAGAAGGCTTGCACATTCCTCGCCACGTACGACCAGGCGTTGCCCTGCTGAAATGCGGCATGTCGAACGACTTGACTATGATACCTCCCTCATATAGCGGCAGCTGTTCAGATTTCCCTCAAGACGTTGGAGGCGAGATCGCGTGATAAAGGCAGTGGTGTATCAAATCATCACATTTGGCGTGTGTCCGCTATACCGCTCAAAAACACAGTCTGCCGGATTGCGTTCACCACGACGGCTTAGAACCAACACCGACTCAAAGGAAGGCCTCGGCGCTTGTTGGTGACGTCACGTCAGCTAGGCACGGCGAACGCCAGGTCTGTTGCAGGCAGAAACGCCTGGGCGTGCTTATCACTATAAATCTCTTATTTTTGGACAAAATGTTTGGTATTGTTTGGATTCTGCAGTTTTATTTAGATGAAAGATTTTCTTACTATCGTAAAGCTACAAATGAAGATCATAGTTCTGTATTACTGAATCCTGTCGAAACAAACGTAGATCAATATGAGAAGATGCTTTGCCCCATTGCAAGCTTCGGAAATTTTACATTCAAGTAACTATATTTACTTGATCCATTTTGCTATCGAAACTTACCCCAACCCCCTTACAAATAACTCGTTTCTGTTATTTATTTATTTATTTTCGTTTGACATCGTCACTGGAAGTGTGAACTAATTTACATGTGTAAATTTCCAACTGTTGCCAGTCATTAGATTACAGTCGTTTTCAACGAAAGGAATTCTAAACAGGAAACAAAATAGCTTCATACATCGAAAATACTGCTGAGCTTAAACTTTTTTAAACATGCACATTAGAAAAGATAAATATTCCCCTCTTGCAGCTGAAAGGAGTAACTTTATAAGATAAAAAAATTTTATTTGATAAAACAAGTATCTCTCTTTTGCCTCTTCTTGTGTCCCCCACCCCCTCTCCCAACGTGTACAATCACAAGATATTTCATTACCATTCAGTGCTCCTCTCCCTAAAGTCAACCAAGATACCTAAAGAAGAGCACCAATATGTTCACAGTTTCTTGTAAAAGCAACCTAGTACAAACGTAACTTCCTCAGATTTACAAATAAAGTAAAGAAGCACGAATTCTGTTGCTGCTGGACCATGAAGTTGTTTTTGTATGTCAGTCCTTAAAACAGGTGGAAATTTAAGTTCAGGAGTACACAATTTGTTAAGAAGTGTAATAAATGGCACAATTAATTGATTGCAGAAATCTCTCAGTACAACGTGTGTTGGTCAACTACCGCCAATAGTTTCACATTTTCCTGTGGCAGAGAGGGAGACACCACCATTATTAGTATGCCTGCAACAGACCTGGCGTTCGCCGTGCCTAGCTGACGTGACGTCACGATTAAGCGCCGAGGCCTTCCTTTGAGTCGGTGTTGTTAGAACGCGCATGCGGCCATCACTGTAGGGCAAGTTGAAGCGGTACTCCTCCGAAACACTATATTTTGCCACTCAGCACGCCAGGTCGGCATTCACGTGCCCACTGCAGTCTGCGACGTTGGTTGATTTCGATCAGTGGAAGCCGACATAATGGCAGGGATGCTAACAATCCAGCCTAGAAGGTGGCGTCGAACTGTCGACGCAGACATGTTCATGCCCGTTGCAGTGCTCCGGTGTCACGCCAACACTGCGGATGAAGCAGTTCTGTCCGTTACAGCCAAGTGGGCAAGATGGCGGTCATCTCGCGCTGTGGTCATATTGTGTCGTCCAATACCCTATCGGCGCTGTGTACGACCCTCTTCTCTCCATTGTGTCCACATACGCCGCACTGTTGAAGCAACGTACCCCATACGAGCAGCAATGTCACTGGACGACATATCTGCCTCACGGAGATCAGTCATTCTGCCCCGTTCGAACGCACTCACACGCCAATATTGTATCCCACGCTGTCGGTGAGGTATAGTGGCACTTGGTTACACGTTTCCAATTCGTACGTCGGCTCCATATTGGCTGAACGTTGCGTAACGCTCTGGCCACACGAAAAAGGGCGCTTTGCGCCTCGTGCACGCCGCCTGTGTGTCATTTAAAGTACGTATTATGGTTCCACTGTTCTGCATGTCCTCTTATCGTGACATTTTGCGGAACATAGCTTCTGAGTGTTTCAATTTTTACAACGGCAAACATATGAATAGAGATGTCAGAAAATTCTCTGCAAAGTCAGTCGTATGGCTTACACTGCTTCGTACGAGTGAAAGATGGACGCTGGCTGCCTTAGAAACGAATCGATCTGAAGCTGCTGAAATGTGGATACGACGGAAAATGAGAAGAACGAGCTGGACGGATGGGAAAACCGGCCTGAAAGTCCATGACAAGAAATAGGAAAGAGGAAACTAAGATTTATAGGAAATGCCATCAGATATAACATTTTCATCGTTAACACTTCTGAAGAGAAACTGATGGGAAAGAAAGGAAGAGAGCGGCCTAGGATTATCTATTTGGAAGACACCGAGGAGACGACACGGAACTAGAACGAACAGCCAATAACAGAAGAGAGTATTTGGGTAGACAAGGCATTAGCCTTTAGAATACGTATGTATGTATGTATGTATGATTTCCTCTTCTGATGGAAATACACGTTTCGTTTGCTGTCTTTTGAGCGGTGTTGCCAATGAGATTTTTGCAGTTTTTTTTTTTTTTGCTGTGGTCAGAGTTTCGTGCGGTCGCTTGGGTCCTGGTGCCTTGCAGCGAGGGCATGCCAACTGATGCACTGTGACAACATATCACTGAATATATATGTGTATTACTTATACTGCCAATCCTAAGTCGTTTCTGAACAACTGACGTCCGGAGGTAAAATGCCTCATACATATTGTAACTCCCCCTTCAGATTCGGTGAATAGAACAATATTTACCTATACGCTTCGACCTCTTGGTCACTTGTGTATAAGGAAGAGGATTCACTCATACAAAAGGTTACAAAAGATATGTCTCTCACGAAGTAAAGAAATGTACTGTTGTCTAAAAAATAACCCGTCGATTCGGACGTGGTACTGTTCAGTTGTGAAGAAGTAGAGGTGTTGAAAATGGCTGCTTGTTGTGCTTACTTTCAATAGGAAACTACACGCATATTCACGCAACTATGGATCATGAAGTCATTTACGATAACGTAGCACTAGTTTTTCACACGTAACTCCTTTAGAGATGACATAATTATACGCCCTTGCTGAGTACCAAAATACAGCGGTGACTAAGTCAGCCTGTTAATAGTAGTAAACCGCTAGTTCAAACTTTGCACTCACATATACATACATTCGATACACATCAATGACGTAAATGAAACGTTATTTTCTCATGGCTTTTCGTTTTTCAAATATTCTTGGCACACCCTGCCAGCAAGCTGGCGCTCACGCAGTGATAGAAAATAAGAATGATAATGATATAGCTGCCGATCGTACAAATAAAATGCTAGTCAGTGTCACATCAAGATGGACCCAGTGATAAAACTCCAAAACCACTGTTTTGTCTAGTACATTTGTTTCAGTAACGGGTTTGGGTTTCGAAGCTTTACTTTTAAAGGTAGTTTATTCCGATAACCGTTAACGGATTTTTTTAAAAAATCTGCGACGTTCGTCCAACTGTGGTGTTACTTAATGCTGAATGGTTCCACATCTAGACACTAATAATTCTTACCTTTACAATAGACGTACTTCTCTCACATATATGAAAAGAGTAAAAGTAGTTGCTTTTCATTTACCTGACTAATACTTTACTTTGTTAGTGTTATCCTTTCTGATTAAAATGAATAAACGATTTTTAACAGAGAAACTTTCTCAGTTCTAATTAAGAAAATTAGGTACCTTACTTTACTCACCAGACAGTAATTAAAATGCATTTGCCCTCCTTGCAACGAAAGTTTAGAATCTCTGGATCTAGTGTCCATTTTTTGTGGTTTAAACGTACTAATATGAGTTAGAATTATTGCGTATTTGATGACGAAGTTTGCGGAAGTATAGGATTGGTACTCTCGTGACCAATTATTGATTTAATGTCCGCCCCCAGTAACTGAGTGTCAACCCTAAGGGCCCGGGTTCGATTCCCGGCTGGGTCGGAGATTTTCTCCGCTCAGGGACTGGGTGTTGTGTTGTCCTAATCATCATCATTTTCGTCCCCATCGATGCGCAAGTCGCCGAAGTGGAGTCAAATGGAAAGACTTGCACCCGGCGAACGGTCTATCCGACGGGAGGCCCTAGTCACACGGCATTTACATTGATTTCATGAAGTAAATGATAAGGGAATGAATTACTTCAATTCCCACTTTTAGTTTATTACCATCTGAAACGAAAAATTACGTCTATGGAGCTGATCAGGCTGGAACTCAACAAATCCACATTTAAAATTATTCCCTCCGCAGGCAATCTCGTTAGAATTCTGGATGTTTCTAACCAAAATTATGTGTCATATACTTTAGGGAAAAATATAACGCATATACATACAACTGTTCTTTACTAAAAAAAATTCAGAATAGTCCTTCCTACAGGGATTACTAGTACATTACTACTATATTACCCCTCGCCAAGCTCAAAACAATAACTAAGAGTTAATTGCAGTTTCTTGTGGCAATCTTCAGAAAAATAGTTACAGATGCATTTTCTTACAGCCACAGTAAATATCTTCATTCCATTAGACACATTTTACAATTTGCTTGTTCCCACATTAAAACAGTTCGTTACAATCATTCAAATATATTATTGGTATCATAATTTTATTTGTACGAACGTGGTTCCGTTAAATATGGTGGTTCAAATGGGTCTGAGCACTATGGGACTTAACATCTGAAGTCATCAGTCCCTTAGAACTTAGAACTACTTAAACCTACCTAACCTAAGGACATCACACACATCCATGCCCGAGGCAGGATTCGAGCCTGCAACCGTAGCGGTCACGCGGTTCCAGACGGAAGCGCCTAGAACCGCTCGACCACACTGGCCGGCGTTAAATATGAAATCAGGGGCAGAATATTGCAGTCGCCTGTTGCCCACGCGAAGTATTAACGTCATTTAGCGAAATAAGTGTTCAGTATACTACACAAAAATGGTTCAAATGGCTCTGAGCAGTGTGGGGTGTAACTTCTGAGGTCACCAGTCCCCTAGAACTTAGAACTACTTAACCCTAACTAACCTAAGGACATCACACACACCCATGCCCGAGGCAGGATTCGAACCTGCGACCGTAGCGATCGCGCGGTTCCAGATTGTAGCGCCTAGAACCGCTTGGCCACCCCGGCCGGCTGTATACTATGCACTGATGAGCTAAAACATTATGACCACTGCCCAAGGCTTGGTTGTATGCTGCCTGGTGGCACTGAGGACACGTTACGTGGTAAAGCAATGATAAGTGGCGCACAAGCCTAAATCCATCTACTTCAGCGAATTAGACTAAAATCAGACTGTTGTGGCCCAGTGCCTGGGAGCGAGTGTCTCGGAAACGGCGAAGCTGGTCGGCTGTTTGCGCGGTACTATCGTGAGCATCTGTGGAAAGCGGTTGAAGAGTGCTGAAACCACGTATAGGGGACAAGAAGGTGGACCTCCATACCTCGTCACAGAACACAGTGATCGAGGGCTTGCCTGCCTTCTAAAGCAGGACAGGCGGTGATCTGTGTCAGGTCTGACGACAGCGGACGGTGCTGGTGCAGGTACAGGTGTTTTGGAGCACACCGGTCAATGTACAGTGTTGAGCATGGTGTTCCGCAGCACAGGACCCCAGCGTGTTGCCTTGTTGACCCAACAACATCGTCAGTTTTGATTACGGCGGCCACGGGATCATCGAGATTGGACAGTGGATCAATAGAATCGTGTCGCTGGGTCGGTCGAATCCAATTTATTGTTAAACCCTGTAAGGTGGCAGAATAAATGGTCAGATCCGCACCTTACGTGAGACCTTTACAAATCGCAATGAGAAGGTGAAGATGAGACCTAAATGAGAGGAATGCTCCTATTGCTCGAAAAGTGCCGTGACGTGAAAAAGGAACCCGAGTGGAGGGAGGCAGTTCTGCCATGAGTAGGACAAGAGAGAAATTTTGTGTGGAGGACTCTTCTCTGAACTGGAGTCAAGTGCAGAACGGAGAGCTTAAGGGGAGCCGGAGGTGGTCAAATCCAAAAAATTACGATTTTTTTTTTGCTACCGAAAATTAATTGGAACATTCCTCTTTAATGTAAACTTTGAATTATTGTTCTACTCGCCCTAGAAGTGGAGTTATTACCATTTTCCCCCACGCCTGCAGAGGAAATGGGCGGCCGCTGAATGCATCTAACACCCTCTCGTGACTTCCTGGCGAACTGCTTGGGATTTTCTCGGCCTGTTACGCATACAGCGCCTTATGTTACGCATACAGCGAGTGTGCAAGGGTTGGCTACATTGTTTTCTGTGACAAATGAAGCGCTAAGAGCGTATGGGTGCACGGCTTCGAAGGCTCAAACAAACTTTGGGTTCAAGTAAGCTCAATGATGGAAAGACACTAGGAGGGAGAGGCAGGCTTACTGATGAGGTGATTGAACGTCTACAGAGATACTATGGGTATGCTATAAGGCAAAATACTAGTAATGGTAGTGACATGCGAAAAGCAGTGTGGGCATTGTTCCTTCAACTGCCTCTTCCAATGAATACCCTCAACACAGCCTGTGCCCAAAAGATTCCTGGTGCAAATATAATGCAAAAAAGGACTATGATCACAAACATGGTTTGCCAGCAGCTGTGATAAATGCAATAAAGCCAATTTTTCATAACTTAGCACAGCCAGAATTGTTACACAAATGTCTACACGAAAAGACGCAGAATCCTAATGAGAGCGTAAACAATTTGATTTGGAAAGTGATTCCTAAAAGGGTGTTTGTAAGCATAAAAACATTGCACTTTGGCATTTATGATGCAATAGCAACCTACAGCCAAGGGAACAGCGTGAAGTGTGAAGTTCTGAAGTCATTAGGATTTACAGCTGGGGTGAACACTGTACGAGCACTAAGAAATATTGACAGAGAAAGGATAAGAGGAGCAGAAAGAAGAGAAAGGCATATGAAGTCTGATGGAACAACAGGCCAGAAAAGAAGACAGAAGAGGAAGCTTTTGGAGGATGAAGGAGAAGACCCTGATAATCCATCCTATAGTGCAGGAATGTATTGAGAAACTTTGATAGCCATTTCCCGTAAATTAGAATTTTTCGAATATAAGGAACATTTTCCCAAAATCCACTCAAGCTAGAGAGATGAAATTTTTATACAGCACTCCTAGTGGTCAAACGTACATTGTAACAGAGCCATTTCGCAATATGTTCAGTAGTTTCATTTCAGTTTAATTATAAAGCAATTATTTGTAAAAAAATTTGGATCATTAATAAAAAAATAATTGGAAGGAAACTAGAAAAGATACTCCAAAATCCCTCTGTCATAACTGCAATACTAAACCACTCTGTATGTAAAAAATAATTCAAATTTTTCTATTTGGTAGTTTATTCATAAATGTTCCTCAAACTTGGTGATTTTAACATGGGCAGCATAGGCACCTCCCCTTAACGCTCTGTACGATGCAGAGAATAAACTGGTGTGAACACTGCGTTCACAGCGGCTGCACTCCAGCTAAAATTAGCTGTAGCAACATTTAGCTCCAACTGTGGAGAACCGAACCAGCCAAATTAGTTAACTGTTCTTGCGAGAACTGAGAGGGCACTATAATATGCACGCTGCTCCAACCGTGCGCGTGTATATCGCCACATAATAAGACTAGGGCTGAGTACTAGTTTTCTCGCATAACAAGAAACATAGGGAAAGTTTCTGCTGGAAAGTTCAGAAAAGGCCAGATTAGTTTGTAGGAATTTCAGTGGGAGAGAGCGGCCTTGCAGACAGCAGCACGTCGCAGCTTAAGGTAAATACCGCGTGCAGTGGCGTAAACTTTGTTGGTTCAGCAGCTTGCGCCCACTGTAAACTCGAGCGGCCTTCGGTAACTTGCGCTCAAATTTATCACTTGAGTAACCATCCACCGTGGACTTGATTGTCGTCCTAAATAGTACCGAACTTTGAACCGGAATCGGACGATTTTCGTAGTACTGACCAACATCATAACGTATGTGTAGGAGCAATTTTGTAAACAACGCCGCGCGGGACTAGCCGAGCGGTCAGGGGCGCGCAGTCATGGACTGTGCGGCTGGTCCTGGCGGAGGTTCGAGTCCTTCCTCGGGCATGGGTGTGTGTGTTTGTCCTTAGGATAATTTAGGTTAAGTAGTGTGTAAGCTTAGGGACTTCACACACATTTGAATACATTTTTTTGGAAACAAACATCCAATTAAACTTTCATATTATTGTGCTTAGGATTAATGTAAGGAAACTTCCAATTAAACTTTCATAATATTGTGCTTAAGATTAATGTTCTATCAGAGAGTTAATATTAAACATTGTTGTGTATAAACTTAATTCACTTTTTGATGTTGGCAAGATGCGCTATCCATTGCGCTGTTTTTACGTTGGCGAGTTGAAAACTGTGTGAAAAGCTGTAATTTGGTGAGAAATATTGCGACAATGAACTTGTCATTACACCTCACACAGTTGTTCTCAATTCAAGAATAAGCCAGCAAAAACAAACCCCCGCAACCATACAACCCGGTCGATGGTCGTGTGCAGATATGTCGCCATGTAAGCAAACGTCTGCTCGAAACATGCAGCACGCCACGGACACAGGCCAATGGGAGCAGTATTATGTTAGGGGGGGGGGGGGATATTCATCTGGGCTTCCATGGGATCTGCTGTAGTAGACGAAGGCACCACGACTGCTGTGATCTACGTGAACATTACTAGGGACCACATGTAACCCCTTACGCTTGATGTCTTCCTCCAAAGCAATGGTATCGTCCAGCAGGATAACTTCTCGTTTCACAAAGCCAGAATCGTGCTCCAGTGGCTTGAGGAGCATGATAGTGAACTCACGTTGATGTCTGGGCCATCAAATTCGCCCTATATGAATACGATGAAACCCAACTGGGACGCTACCGGGCGCTATCTCCGCGCCCACAAGCCAACCACCCGTAAATTACGGGAAGTTATAACGCCTCTTCTTCTTGATGATTTGGTTTGATTTGTACTTGGCCTCGGCTAAAACTCGGCGACAGTCGGTAGAGTGTTGAGATCGTTATCAAGTTACGAAGACGACGTTACACAAAATAACAGTGCTGAACCGAAATGCCAACGTGCGTGAGATATTTACTCCACCAAGAATCGTAATTAATCGTTCGTAATCGATGTTTAACTGATAAATGATGAAATATTAATGATAAAACCAATACAGTCACATCCACAACAAATTGCCTACAAGCTGGTCGTAATTTCAATCTAAGAAATCGTAATAGTGGGCTTGATATTTGAGTCAAAGATTCTACACAAGCGCCGAGCTCTACAGTCAAATATTATCGCTGCGCGTAAGTATTACTTGGGAGTTTCATGTCAATAATTTGATAGAATTTTAAATCACAAATGCACGACTTGGCACGAGAGGGTGTTTTATTGCACAATATCAGTCACTTCCTAACCGAGCCTTGAGAAGAAAATTATCCCAGTTGTTGGGGGTATTTAAATTATATGCTTCGGACCTATCACTGAAGTTCCATAAACCACTGGCTATTATGAATGAAAATTGTCTATCAGTGTTCGTTGCCTAAATCACTGTCTAAGTAATGTTTAGTTCAATTATCTAGTTAAAAGTTCACTTTATTCTAGTAGGTAAAAGTCCTCCGTTCGAATTCTAATGCCGTGATATTTGAAGTCAGAAGATCGTATTACTGCGTCATAATAGATCGCAATTATTCAATCTCAAAAACAATCTAAGCGCGCCTACATGTACGAACATTCAAATATATGACCTGCTTCGGCCAACTCTCGTAACGTAGTGACAGTGCATTGAATTATACTTAATCATTACTCACGATTCCCAAAGAGTACTCACACGGAGTATTCTTTAGGATCGTTGGTTCTACTTTGCGAATGTTAATTTATGCTAATTTTGCGATTTATTATGATTTTGATTTTAATTTTACTGAAATTTAATCTTTCTTTCGTAGATTGCTAAATTGTCAAGTCTTAGTTTCCTGATTTAATTACTTGTATTGTCCTAATAATATTGATAAACGGAACTCCGTTTGCTTATTCACTTTTCTGGGAATTTGGGACTTGGGGGAAAATCTTTGGGGTATTGGGAGCTAATTTATTATTTTTATTTCTCGTCCGAGGAAGTGGCATTACAAAGTGTGTGACCTGTTCGTAGGCACTGGGTGCCACAAACCTCTGGAAACCTATGAAACACTGTCAAATCCATGGCACGCAGAGTCACTGCTGAACTGCGTTCAAGACGTGCTTTTAAGTGGGTAGTCATAATGTTTTGTCTTATCTGTATATCTGCACCGTTACCTCTGAGAAAGAACATCTCTCCAAACTATGGTTGAGCGTCACATAAAAGGAACAAAACAGAACTTCAGTACCCTGTTGTCTTATATGCTATTCTTTACCTACTGAAAGGGAAAAGTAAAGGAATCAAATCGGTTAGTACGCTTAGCTTTGCCGTTGCTACTGACCTTATTCGTAATCCGACCAGAACTCTTCCTCCCATAGCTTAATATCAAACCGAAAAACAAGTGTCTGAGGTCGACTTCTATTTATCAGTCTCGTATAAGGCATGTAACAAAACAGCTTTAAACGTGTTTCTACACTGTGTCTTCTTGGCGCTCGCGTCCTCTTGTCACAGTAAAAATAACTTTTTGAGGGCTCATCTCAACGTTTTAACAATTATTTTGCCCCAGTAACGCTTTTTTGTGTTCTTTTCACATCAGTGGAACGATGGAACAGTATTTAATTTCCCTGTATAAATCGACCTGTCACCTGCTTTCATATTTCGCTATACTCACATCACGTTTCATTCGGGCTGCTTCCTTATTCATTTTTAACGCACACAGAAAACTCGCGTTTACAAAAAGAGATAGTAATAGCAGAAAAGATCTACGAAACGGAAGATGAATGGCAGCTTCCTTGATCCAATTGGCGGGAGCGAGAAGTCTGTTCGTCGCGGCGCAGGACTACGTGTTTCTGTAGGTGCAGCTGGCGCTTACATCAGATACTAAGTGAATGCATTCAGGTCGGAATTTTCGTTTACCTTGACGGTTATCCGTTCTCCGCTCCCCTGCTCTTTGAGTAACTACGATGCCATTATTAAAAGCTTTTTGTGCAGCTTCAAGGCTTCGTTAGGCAATGTTTTTGTTTCCTTTATTTCAGATTGCTGTCATTTCTCAATACAACTTGAAGTCCGCATCTACTCAAGAGGAAAACTAGTTCCAACTGCGCTGGAAAAAAAGATGAAGCTTCTTAAGCCATTCCGTTCTAATCAGTTGATGTTTTCATAGATAATCCGTCTTCTTTATGCGGAAGTACACCGTACATTTCTATAAATATTTTTAATTATCCTACCACATTACAGTAAACCCACTATGCAACTTTCTGTTTTTACCAATAAACTGCTAGAGTTGTCTGAAAAAAATAAGGAAGTAAGATTAAGCGTTCCGTCAGCGACGAGGTCATTAGAGAACGAACTCGGATTGGGCAAAGATAGGAAATGGAACCTGCCGTCTCCTTTATCAAAGGAAGATTGTTGACATTTACTTTAAGCGAATATCACGGAAAACGTGATTGTAGATGTGTGCTGTCGGAACAGATAAACTGAACTAAGGACGGTCTTTCGGTTACCTGAATCGCAGATTTACATCTCCAGTTCGGTTCTGGCAAGCCTCAACTTGTTATGGTCCGTCAGATGTGTCAGTCTTGTAAACCTTATTTGGAGCACCGATTTGGTGCTTAACCTATTTTCAGATTCCGTACTTGGAGTGTAAATAAAAGTCCAACCATGCACGTTTTCCGTTATAGTCGTTTTAGCGCTCCGTCGCTCAATCAGTAAAAACTGAACTGATATAGGATCACTTTCCTGTCCGTTCGTCTGTCTGTCCGACTGCTCAAAACCCTTTTTCTTAGGAATGGGTAGACGTATTACACTACTGGCCATTAAAATTGCTACACTACGAAGATGACGTGCTACAGACGCGAAATTTAACCGACAGGAAGAAGATGCTGTGATATGCAAATGATTAGTTTTCAGAGCATTCACACAAGATTGGCGCCGGTGGCGACACCTACAACGTGCTGACATGAGGAAAGTTTCCAACCGATTTCTCATACACAAACAGCAGTTGACCGGCGTTGCCTGGTGAAACGTTGTTGTGAAGCCTCGTGTAAGGAGGAGAAATGCGTACCATCACGTTTCCGACTTTCATAAATGTCGGATTGTAGCCTATCGCGATTGCGGTTTATCGTATCGCGACATTGCTGTTCGCGTTGGTCGAGATCCAAAGGGAACGCCGTGCTGGATCCCAACGGCCTCGTATCACTAGCAGTCGAGATGACAGGCATCTTATCCGCATGGCTGTAACGGATCGTGCAGCCACGTCTCGATCCCTGAGTCAACAGATGGGGACGTTTGCAAGACAACAACCATCTGCACGAACAGTTCGACAACGTTTGCAGCAGCATGGACTATCAGCTCGGAGACCGTGGCTGCGGTTACCCTTGACGCTGCATCACAGACAGGAGCGCCAGCGATGGTGTACTCAACGACGAACCTGGGTGCACGAATGGCAAAACGTCATTTTTCCGGATGAATCCAGGTTCTGTTTACAACATCATGATGGTCGCATCGGTGTTTGGCGACATCGCGGTGAACGCACATTGGAAGCCTGTATTCGTCATCGCCATATGGTGTATCACCCGGCATGATGGTATGGGGTGCCACTGGTTACACGTCTCGGTCGCCTCTTGTTCGCATTGACGGCACTTTGAAAAGTGGACGTTACTTTTTAGATGTTTTACGACCCGTGGCTCTACCCTTCATTCGATCCCTGCAAAACCTTACATTTCAGCAGGATAAGGCACGACCGCATGTGGCAGGTCCTGTACGGGTCTTTACGGATACAGAAAATATTCGACTGATGCCCTGGCCAGCACATACCCATGTTTTACGACCCGTGGCTCTACCCTTCATTCGATCCCTGCAAAACCTTACATTTCAGCAGGATAAGGCACGACCGCATGTGGCAGGTCCTGTACGGGTCTTTCTGGATACAGAAAATATTCGACTGCTGCCCTGGCCAGCACATTCCCCAGATCTCTCACCAATGTCTAGTCAATGGTGGCCGAGTAACTGGCTCATCACAATACGCCAGTCACTACTCTTGATGAACTGTGGTATCGTGTTGAAGCTGCATGGGCAGCTGTACCCGTACAGGCTATCCAAGCTCTGTTTGACTGAATGCCCAGGCGTATCAAGGCCGTTATTACGGCCAGAGGTGGTTGTTCAGGGTACTGATTTCTCAGGATCTATGCATCCAAATTGCGTGAAAATGTAATCACATGTCAGTTCTAGTAAAATATATTTGTCCAATGAATACCCGTTTATCATCTGCATTTCTTCTTGGTGTAGCAATTTTATAGGCCAGTAGTGTAAGTTGAAATTTATGTCGCATATTAAGGTTTATCTGCCATCGACGTGTAAAAAATGTACGTGACATGTTTTGGTACCGGCATATTCGCTAACCAAAACCTACAGATTACATCACTTTGTCCTAGAATCATGAAATTTGGCAAGATTCCGCAATAGCAAGGAAAGAAAAAAATCTGAAAATTGTTAATCTCTAATTAGATGATACGAAAAAAATATTTTTTTGCGATTTGTTATCTAACTCTTCGTCAGTCCTGTTAAGATCTTTTTTTGTCAGCAATGGTTAGATGTATATCTTGCCCGTATCGACATCGATAACCATTGAGATTCTCGATTGTTGCGATGGACAAACTACCTGTACACACCGAAGTGATTGAAGTCATGGGGTACCTAATACTATCGTGTCGGTCCTCCTTTTGACCGGCCACTCGATGTGGCATCCAGTCAAGAAGTCGTTGGAAATCCCCTGCAGAAATACTTATCATTGCTGCCTCTATAACTGTCCACAACTGCGAAAGTGTTGCTGGTGCAAGGTTTTGTGCACGAATTGACCTATGGGTTGTGTCGCACTAATGTTCGATGGGAATGATGTAGCGCGATCTGGGTGGCCAAATCATTCAGTCGAACTGTCCGGAATGTTCTTCAAACCAGTCGCCAATAATTGTAGCCTGTACACATGGTGCATTGTCGTCCAAGAAATGCCTTCGTTGTTCGGGAACATGGAACCCATGAATGGCTACAAATGGTCTACCACGTAGCCGAACATGACAATTTCCAGTCAATGGTAGGTTCAGCTGGGCTAGCGGACCTAGTCGATTCCATGTAAACACAGCCCACATCGCTATGGAGCCACCACCAGCTTGCACGGTTCCTTGTTGGCAACATGGTTCCGTGGCTTCGTGGGCTCTGCACCACACTCGAACCCTACCATCATGTATTACCAACTGAATTCGGGACTCGTCTTACCGCCGGCCGCGGTGGTCTCGCGGTTCTAGGCGCGCAGTCCGGAACCGCGCGACTGCTACGGACGCAGGTTCAAATCCTGCCTCGGGCATGGATCTGTGTGATGTCCTTAGGTTAGTTAGGTTTAAGTAGTTCTAAGTTCTAGGGGACTGATGACAACAGGTGTTAAGTCCCATAGTGCCCAGAGCCATTTGAACCATTTTGAACTCGTCTTACCAGGCCACGGTTTTCGAGTCGTCTAATGTCCATCAAATGTGGTAACGAACCCAGGAGAGGCACTGCAGGCGATGTCACGCTATAGGCAAAGGCATTCACGTGGGTAGTGCGTTAAAATAGACCATTAACGCCAAATTTCGCCGCTCTGTCCTAACGAATACGTTCGTCGTACGTCCCACATTGATTTCTGCGCGTATTTCACGCAGTTTTACTTGTCTGTTAGCACTGACAACTCTACTTAAACGCCGCTGCTCTCGGTCTTTAAGTAAAGGCCGTCGGCCACTGTGTTGTCCGTGGTGAGAGGTAATGCCCGGAATTTGGTATTCTCTTCACACTCTTGATACTGTGAGTCTCGAAATGTTGAATCCCTATCAATTACCGAAATGGTATGTCCCTTGCGTCTAGCTCCAACTGCCATTCCACGATCAAATTATGCTAATTGCCGTCGTCCGGCCATAATGTCTTCGGACACCTTTTCGCATGACTCACCAGAGCATAAATGACAGCTCCGCCAATGCACTGCCCTTTTATACCTTGTGTGCACGATACTACCGCCATCTGTATATAGGCATATCGCCACCTCATGACTTCTGTCACCTCTGTGCACATAATTAAGTTTGTACGGAATCCTCAATTCGCGAGACCTTATCCCGATTTTTACCTACACCACTGCAGTCCTTGTTGATGGAATTAGAAATAACAGCGTCAGGAAAAGACCGTCTCTGTTTCGCTAGGAACTGGATTCCAGGAGTGGCAACAGTCAATAAACTATGAACAAGAGCTATGAAAAATGTACCGAAATTAAGAGTGTCGCTGACAAATGGTGAATTGCTCAGTATATTGAATACCGTGCCTATACGTTTCTGAAGTGGGATTACGATTCATGGCCAAAGGATATTGATTATTAGAGCCGCTGATGCTCTCCTCTGCGAATGTAAGAATTACAGGACCAAATGAATAGGAAGGACTGTCTGCTGGGCGCAGAATACGGATTGAAAGTAAACCTACGGAAGACAAACGTACGTCGGCACTTCAGAAGGTACCTTACACATGTCGTCCACGCTAAGAGCATAACGCAACGACACTGGCACTTTGTCAAGGTTACATGTTCGGAGTTCCCCGCAGACAAAGTTCTGCTGCGCTATTGGTTACAGGTGCGTCAAGGAAAGACGGAAGGAAGATTAAGGTTTAACGTCTCGTCGACATCGAGGCTGTTAGAGACGGGGCACAAACTCGAATTGTTTTTGCTAAGGATGGGGAAGAATATAGGCCGTGCCCTTGCAAAGAAACCATCTCAGCATATGCCTGGAGCGTTTAGGGGAATCACTGAGAATCTAAATCTAGATAGCCGGACGCAGATTCGAACCGTCGTCCTCCGGATTGCGAGTCCAATGTACTAACTATTGCGTCACCTCGCTCGATACAGTGTTTTATTGAAATGGCGCTGCAATTGGTAACGTACTCCAAAGATGAAGTGTGCAGGGCAATGGACCAAATGCACCATAGCATGCAGTCAGAGAGGTAGAGGATACATAGAGAGGCTATGACACGTTATTCAGCGCTCCAAGCTGTGCCACGCTATATTATTGGCCGCCATATTTTGGGAAGTCATCCTGCAGTTGTTGGAAAGCGAGAGAGTTCGTGCATGGTTTTGTTGAATTTTTTTCTAAATCTTGCCTGCCGTGTGCTCAGAGTATAAATGCATACAAATATCTCATTGTTACATATGTTCTGCGTTTTGTGTACGTTGTTGTATTTGTTAGCGTGTGCAACAAAGCTTGAAATACAAGCTCTTCGGGCCTTATGCCTTAAACCGTATGATATTAGGACAATGTTATGGCGACGGAGAAAAAAAAAATGGTTCAAATGGCTCTGAGCACTATGGGAGTTAACTGCTGAGGTCATCAGTCCCCTGGAACTTAGAACTACTTAAACCTAACTAACCTAAGGACATCACACACATCCATGCCCGAGGCAGGATTCGAACCTGCGACTGTAGCGGTCGCGCGGTTCCAGACTGTAGCGCCTAGAACCGCTCGGCCACTCCGACCGATGATCAGTAGGATAAAATCGTAAGTTTCTGTTGCGACGAAAATTTTATTGCTGGATGGTGAATTAGTCTTTTTTGTATTAGTGTTATGAAGTACCGGTAAATGTCAGTCACACAGCAGCAATGAAGTATGCTTTCACGTCAGAAAATATGGATTACAGAGAAAAGGCTAGTAATTTCCTGGGAGCAGATAGCTACTTGTTTTTAATTATAACTTCAGATTACAGTAGAAGCACTTTGTATGGAACGTAAAAAAGTTCAAATTACTCTATGAGACAGTCTTGGTATGCTTTTATACATGGTTAGTCATTTTGCAAAGTTTGGGTCTATATAATGATCAGACGAGAAACAGATTCACGAGAAAGCTAGTTTAGATAGGCTGTGTCTTACGTATTAACTCCATAAACTTACTATCAGCCAACCACTTAGTTGTGTATTCCACTGGCTATATGCGTTAGGTCGTAATGTACCTGATTAATGAGACATAGTTTACGTATTTGATCCGCATATGAAACGTCCCCTTTGAACAATTTACAAGACTGTGCTTATCCTGACACACAATATTTTTTAGCGCAACGCAATCTGACTTTCAAAAATCTCTACAAAAGAATGGCCCAGACGACAATTAACCTATACCTTTCAGAATCACTTACCTCACAAAAATCTTCGTTACTCTAGCTACAGCAATACAGCGAGAGCCACTATTGCCAGCTAAATAAAAGATTCAAACTACGGAAGGCACTAACTACTGATAGGCATAGTTAGCAAATGAAAGATTTTAATAGAGAACAAACAATGTATTTACCTTAATTGTCATAATATATATTGCAGTTCATGTCATCCATTCTTACAAATGTACTCAAAAATCCGCCATCTCACTTCCCACATCCATCACTGCTGGCGGCTCGCCTCCAACTGCGCAACGCTACGCGCTGTTCACATCCAGCTGCCGCTGCCCAACACTACAATGGCAGACAACAATGCAAACTAGCCACAGACTGCACACAGCACAGCCAGTGATTTTCATACAGAGCGCTACGTAACGTTGCCAATAAGAAAACATAAACAGCCTACTTACACGCAGAACGCACAATTTATGTTACTTATTTCAAATTCAGATACAAATTTAACCATATGCTACATACAATTTATGTAAAAGCAGATTTTTTCTAGAAAGTTTTTCTCTTAACTCTTTCCTCCGGAACTTATGAGTTACACATATATCCAACTGATTTTGGAATTTTCTATATTGGATGTGTCTTACATACATTAAAGGTGTATTAAACGACACAAATTGAATTTTTCAGACCATGCCTTCTTATTCTGAATATCACGTGATAGGTCGTCTGGGACTGAAATATTTATATGTACGCATTATCACTAATTGATTATGTACACCATTTGTTCGTGAGTCATAATCGGGAGTAATTTCGCGTCTGGCTGTAGCTGCTAAACGTTAACAGTTAGACGTTTTTCTTAGATATTTGAGACTTCGTCTGCCTGTATCCTATATCAACCCTTTTCTTTATCTTCCGAAAACATGGGAGAAAGTTGTGTTCAGTTTGCTTCAATCTGGTCGCGGTGTTACCTGTCTATGATATTACGTCTCTTTGCACCCAGCCGTAGTAACATGGTTCAATGCTTCAATCTGGTCGCGGTGTTACCTGTCTATGATATTACGTCTCCTTGCATCCAGCCGTAGTAACATGGTTCCATCAAATTAACCAAGGCTGCACAGATGCTGATCGGGAAGCGCAGATCTTGCAGCTTGCGGTTCCCATGTTTTCGGCAAGCTGGAAGAGCTTCTGGGGAGGAAAGGGATTTTCCAACGGTGATGACGTTCACATAGAGCTTCTCGAATGTCTCCATGATCAAGGAGCGGCTCTAGGACGGAAGGAAGATTGGGTTTAACTTCTTGTTGACATCGAGGTCGTTAGAGACGGAACATAAGCTCGGATTGTGGCAAGGATGGAGAAGGAAGTCGGCCGTGCCCTTCCAAAGGAACCGTCCCGGCATATGCCTGAAGCGATTTAGGGAAATCACGAAAAATTTTTAATCTGGATGGCCAGACTTGGATTTGAACCGCCGTCCTCCCGAATGTGAGTCCAGTGTGCTAACCACTGCGCCACCTGAGGAGCGGATCTCTTTCCCCAAAAAGTAAAACAGTTGGTAAAACTTTCCGACCACTGTTTACAGAACCTTGGTGACTGTGTTGAAAAAAGTCACGTATCTGGGTCACTTTGAAGTATTGTGCAGTATTCAATAAACTGTACCGGGCCTGCCATAACAATATGTAACTTACTTTTTGAACTGTCAATGATAAAATCCGCTACAGTTATAAAAATTATTTATTTTTAAAAAGGAAAGCACTACACGGTTTCAGGGAATACGTCCCATCTTCAGGCGCATATTAAATTTGAGCCCACAAAGGATGCATAATTAAGGCTAAAGCAGTTATGCATCCTTTGTGGGTTCACAGTTTAATATCCATCTGAAGATGGGTAGTGCTTCACTTTTAAGAAATAAATGATTTTTACAGTTGTAATGGATTTTATCATTGACAGTGAATAACAGCTGCGGATGTCCAGTGTTACTTTTTGAAGTCCCTTCGTATTAAGGAGCAATAGAAATGAGGTTAGGTACAAACTTTACATAAGACATAACGACCATGTAGTACAGGAAGTGAAGGAATTCTTCTACCTTGAAGGCGCTAAGAATGCATGCTGGGCGAATCAAGGAGGACGTAAAAAGCTGACCAGCACAGCAAACGGAGCAGTTCAAACCGAAGGAAGTCTACCGGGATGGTCATTACGAAATTAAAGCCTCCCACTTATTTTTAGAGAATGTCTTCGGGACTTCGGCTCGTAATAGGGCAACACGTTTCATCTCCGGTGACTACTGTTTGCAGGCAATTTCGCCTTCAGCGTCGTATTAGACCAGCAGGCCCCGCCAAATTGCCAAAAAATGGTTCAAATGGCTCTGAGCACTATGGGACTTAACTTCTGAGGTCATCAGTCCCCTAGAACTTAGAACTACTTAAACCTAACTAACCTAAGGACGTCACACACATCCATGCCCGAGGCAGGATTCGAACCTGCGACCATAGCGGTCGCGCGGTTCCAGACTGTAGCACCTAGAACCTCTCGGCCACCCCGGCCGGCCCAAATTGCCATTTGACGATTTTTTTACTCCTGTGTCCGCACATCTGTGGGACCCCGCAGCACAGTAACCTGCTACCAACTACAGTTTGTCTATCTAACAGCTTCCAGGCAAAAAATTTTATTTTAAATATTTCATACAACGATTATCTCTGGAACAGAAATAAAAAGATGAGAACAGGAAAAATTTTATACAAGCAAGCAAACGTGCGTCAAAAGGCCAATTAACGTTAATTGGGTCATACTCCAAGCAGAACAAGACAAAGAACTTTCATAAAACATTCAAAAATAGTTTAAAGAAGTATAGACCATCAAGTTTACAATTTATGGATCCTAAAATATAGAAGACTGCACATAGTAACACCGGGAACTGCGGAATTCTTGCGAATTGCTTCAAAGAACTACGCAACTGCGACCCACCGAAAGCAGAATTTCATTCTGATAACATAATCTACATACAGCCAGACTCAAAGCCACAGTAGAGGATATCAGAGAAATCATATAACAACTTAAAATAATAAAAGCATGAGGAGAAGAACAGTATAGTAGCTGAATTGTGGAAACGTGTTATGACAGTATTATTCAATGTCTAACTGAAATCATTAATGAAGTTTGGGCAACAAATAGCTTACCACCAGAATGGACACTGGCATTAATAGATCTACTAAACAAAAAAGGGAAGAAAAGTTATCCTAACAGCTATATTACCAGTGACGTATAAGATCTTGCCCATGGCAGTTTTAAAGCGGGTTGAACAAATACTCGATCCACAAGTAGGAAAATATCAAGCAGGATTTATGAAGGGAAGATAATGAGCAGAGAAAATAGTAGATCTAAAGAAAATAATGGAATTGAGGAAAATCAGGAACTTGAAATACGTGATAACTTTTGTAGGTTTTAAAAAAATGTATGACTCAGTTGATTAAAATGCAGTAATCAGCACTATAAAGGAATTCGAACTCGGCAATAAAAAATAAACAGAAATAATTAAAGGAATTTTAACAAACGTCGAAAGTAAAATTTATGTCTGAACTGTGAGAACCTTTTGAAATAAAATCAGGAGAAAGACAAGGAAATGATTTATCACCTCTACTTTCCAACTACGCATTGGAGAAGGCAGTGAGAGAATGGAGGAAATCCATCAATACTAAGGGGTTCAACTAGGAAGTAACCCAAATAAAATCACCACAAATTGTCTAACTTACGCAGATGACATGGCCTTAATTAGCGACTGATTGGGCATTGCCAAAGAACTAGTCACAAAACTACGGAAACAAGCCGACAAAATGGGACTAAAAATACCATTTAAAAAAAAACATACTTCATGACATATGTCAATGACACCCTACCAAAAAATCTTAATATTCATAGCAACACAATATCTAAAAACACAGTACATAAAACGGAAAGCGCATTCTGTATGACACAAAACATACGTAACAAAAAAGCTTTGTTTGGAGCATAGAGCTAAGACACCATTAAACAGTGGTAAGTCCTTAACACTGTATACAACAGAAACACTTAAACTGTCGATATTTGGGGGATCTTGGAAAACTCGAGAAGGCCGAAAGAAGAGTTGTAAGGAAAATAGTGGGACCTAGAAGTAATAGTAATGTTGAATAAAAATTGAGATCAAACAGAGATGTCTATCTGAAATTGGAAAAAACTTACTGATGTAATGAAGAAATCGGGACTAGAATTTTATGGACACATATAGCGAATGGACAGTAACAGACTAACCAAGCAGATTTTCAATATACTAAACAGCTATAAATCCAAACTCACAGGGTTCACAAAATTGACAAAGATATGACAAACACAGGAATTTGAATGGACAGGATAGCTGACAGACTACATTTTCGAAAAGCAAGACACAAAAGACAGATTTACAGGAGTGAAGACGTCTGTGAAACGAGGAAAGTGGACCGGGGAAGAAAAGGGACAACACTCTGGAAGGATGAAGGAAGTTTGGGAGCAACGAAAATTAAACACAAAAGAAACAAAACCAAAGTTGGTTTAACGTATCCTCCAAAACGGTTATTCGAATTAATAAATAGGGGCAGTATTTAAAAATTTAAAGTGGTGTTATAATCTACTCATTAAGAGGTATGATTTCATGTTACAACAGTTTAACACGGTAAGACAAGTGTTGAGTTAGAGGTTGTGTACATATCTTGACGCAGTGTTAAGTCACGGCGCGCATATACTCTGACTATATTCATCCAGTAATGGAGAATAAGAACACTTAGCGAGTTACAGCAGACTTCACACATAATTTCAAACGTTTGGAAAATTTTTTTTCGCTGACACCTCTCACAAAATTGTGAAAGGAAACAAGTCTATCGATTACTACATTTTGGCTGTTCACGCTGTCAAACTTCAGCATCAGGCATGACGTTTTCATTTTTTGATTCTGTACTACTAACTCTGTTCGCAACACATTTTGCAGAGAATGTTCAACACATAGTTCAGGAGATATGACGTCATAAACATTGATATACGTGAAAAACCAGCTTTTCCTTAAACGGAGTGCAAATTGCCCAGACTATACAAATCCATTGTTTTAGAATTTGAGCACTTAGCGACTTCCAACAAACTCTAAACACGATGTAAAACCATTTCTAAACTTTTTCTCGGTTACGGGCTTAACGTCAAATATTTGAAACATTATTTTTAAAGTAGTCAGATGTTTGTGCTTGCTTTATACGTGCATTTTCTGGTCTTGTATAGGCATTACCGCCCACATTCGGCGGTGCGCACAATTCCGTGGTCATAATCTGCCAATCATCACGGATGAGTGGAATTAGACGCTGTTATGAGGGACGGCAGCTGAAATGAGGAGTGTCGATTGGAATCTGACGTATACACAGTCTCGTTACCACTACTGGAACGCAGTGCCCACTGCCTCACGTAACTCTGTCTACCACATCGTCTCTATACATTTTCAGCAAGCGTCGATGGATTTCAATACGAACAAACTGTTCTGAGAATGTACGTCTGGAGCAAGGTACGAAAGTGATTCGTGGACTGTGGTAAAACCGGAAGAGGGACGTTTGAGATATGGAGTTACAGGTTTCTGATCATTATGTGGATTGATAAGTAATGACGAGTTCCCCCGCAAAATCCGGTAGGAACTGTAGGTACCAAAACTTGTGTGATTAGATTAGATTAAATTACATTATCACTTATTCCACAGACCCACAAAAGAGGGGATCCTCCTCGGTGTGGAGCATGTCAGATAAACACATTACAAAAATGCAATGAGAAAAACTTGAGTTTCATTAATTTTTATGATCCTCAGTCAATAAACAGTAAAATTATGTACATGAATTAAAATTAAACTTCTCATATTCACAGGTTTAATACTTACATCTGCTTTCATTAAATCCGTGATTCACACAGTAGGTAGTTACTTAGCTGTTACAACCAAGTACTGTCAAAAATTAAAGTAAAATAAATTTTCATTAAAATGGTGTACTACACTTGTTGAGAAATTCATGGATGGAATAGGAGGAGATGGCCACCAAAAATTCTTTTAAATTATCTTTAAATTGTCCCTTGTCTGAAACTAAATTCTTAATGGTTGCTGGTAACTTATTGAAAATATGCGTTGCTGAATACCGGACTCCTTTCTGGGCTAGAGTAAGTGATTTTAAATCTTTATGTGTATTGTTCTTATTCCTAGTATTGACACTGTGTACTAAGCAGTTAGTTGGGAAAAGAGATGTATTACTAACAACAGACTTCATTAAGGAACAAATATACTGAGAAGCTGTGGTTAGTTTGCCCAATTCATTGAATAGGTTTCGACATGATGTTCTTGGATTTACACTACACATTACTCTTATTATACGCTTCTGTACTCTAAAATTTTTTTCTCGGTTTGTGGAGTTACCCCAAAATGTGATACCATATGACATAATGGAATGAAAATAAGCAAAATATACCAGCTTTTTATATTTACATCTCCTATGTCTGACAGCATTCGCATTTCAAACACAGACTTGTCTAGGTGCTTTAGCAGTTCGTTAGTATGTCACTCCCAACTGAATTTATTATCAAGTTGTAATCCCAAGAATTTTACATTCTCAACTTCTCCTATTTCCATATCATCATATTTTATACACACACTAGAAGGAAATCTCTTGGAAGTTCTGAACTGCATTTAGTGGGTCTTTTCAAAGCTTAATGACAGTGAATTGGTTATGAACCAGTTATTAATGTCAGTAAAAATTTGATTAGCTGCTCTTTCTAAATTTATATTTGATTTACTATTTATTGCAATGTTTGTATCATCTGCAAATAAGACAGACTTGGCATCTGGTAATGTAACAGATGACAGCTCATTAATATACACCAGAAAAAGTAGTGGACCTAGTATGGAACCTTGGGGAACACCACATGTACTTTCTTCCCAGTCAGATGAAGTCTCATTGCCTACTGCTGAAGTGTTACGTAATGACACCCTTTGTTTTCTATTAGTAAGATATGACTGAAACCACTTTGCAGAACTACCAGTGGTGCCATAATATTTTAATTTACTTAAATGAATGCTGTGATTCACACAGTCAAAAGCATTTGACAGGTCACAGAATATGCCAGTTGCCTCTAATTTGTTGTCTAATGAATTAAGGACATTTTCACTGTGAACGGACAGAGAGCGAAATGTATCCAACAAACACACCGACGGAAAAAATTTGCAGCACCTAGAACGAAAGTCGATAGGTGTGATTTTACGTCTGAAAGATGATGTCTATTCAACTTTCGCGCCAGTCGTATAAGAATGGTGCTAGTAACGCTACTAAGAAGATGCAAATCAGGTTTGCTTTAAACACACACTGTGAAGGTCGTGAGCGTTAGTTACCTTTGAGATTGGACGTCGTGAGCTGATGTTAGTCAAAAATGCCTTTAAAAGGCGACAAAGACACCATTATCAACACCTCACTGAATTTTAACTAGATCGTGTAATAGGACTACTGGAAGCTGGGTGTTCCTTCTGCAATATTGCAGAAAGACTGTAAAGGAATGGACCTGTTGTACGTGATTTCTAGCAGCGGCTGCGAGAACGGACTATCGGGAGAAGACGTGGCTCTGGAGGGCAACGTGGCACTATTGAGAGGGAATATCAACGTTTTTGCCGTATGGCTCTGGTGCATCGTACTGCATCTGCAGCTGCAAAATGAGCAGCAGCTGGTACCAAAGTGACACAACAAACTGTTACAAACCGGTTACTTCAAGGACAGCTCCGAGGCACACGCTCTGTACCGTGCATTCAGCCGATCCCAAACCACTGCCATCTGCGACTTCCGTCTTGTCAAGCGAGAGCTCGTTGGAGAGCAGCGTGGAGTCTGTCGTGTTTTCTGAAGAAAGCTGGTTCTGCATCGCTGCCAGTGATGACCCTATTTTGGTTAGAAGGACGTCAACTGAGAGCCTGCGGCCAACTTGCCTGCTTGCTAGACGCACAAAACCTACGCCTGGAGTTATGGTCTCGGGTGTTATTTCCTATGACAGCAGGGGCGTTCTCGTGGTTATGCCACGCACCCTGACTGCAAATTTGTACGTCAGTCTGGCGATCCGACCTGTTCTTCTGCCATTCATAAATAGAATCGCAATGGGTATTCTCCAACAGGATAACGCTCGCCCATATACCGCTGTTGTAACCCAACATGCTCTACGGAGTGTCGACATATTGCCTTGGCCTCCTCCATCACAAGATCTGTCTCCAATCGAGTACAAATAGGACACTATCGGACGCCAACTCCAGCGTCATCCACAAACTGCAATAACCGTCCCTTTATTAACCGCCCAGGTGCAACAAGTATGGGAACTCTATCCCACCAACTGACATCCGGCACCTGTACAACACAGTACATGCACGTTTGCATGCTTGCGTTCAACATTCTGGCTGTAACACCGGTATTAGTGTACCAGTGTTTCACATTCAATGGCTTATCCCGCGCTTACATTAACCTGTAGTGTAGAAATGTTGGAACACGTGAGGCAATATTGACCTTACGACTTATCTTAGAAGAAAGATTAAGGAAAGACAAGCCTACGTTTCTAGCATTTGTAGACTTAGGGAAAGCTTTTGACAATGTTGACTGGAATACTTCAAAATGGTTCAAATGGCTCTGAGCACTATGGGACTCAACTGCTGAGGTCATTAGTCCCCTAGAACTTAGAACTAGTTAAACCTAACTAACCTAAGGACATCACAAACATCCATGCCCGAGGCAGGATTCGAACCTGCGACCGTAGCGGCCTTGCGGGTCCAGACTCCAGCGCCTTTAACCGCACGGCCACTTGGGCCGGCTGACTGGAATACTCTCTTTCAAATTCTAAAGGTGGCAGGGGTAAAATACAGGAAGCGAAAGGCTATTTACAGTTTTTACAGAAACCAGACGGCAGTTATAAGAGTCGAGGGGCGTGAAAGGGAAGCAGTGGTTGAGAAGGGAGTGAGACAGGGTTGTAGCCTCTCCCCGATGTTATTCAATTCGTATATTGAGCAAGCAGTAAAGGAAAGAAAAGAAAAATTTGGAGTAGATATTAAAATCCATGGAGAAGAAATAAAAACTTTGAGGTTCGCCGATGACATTGTAATTCTGTCAGAGACAGAAAAGGACTTGGAAGAACAGTTGAATGGAATGGTCAGTGTCTTGAAAGGAGGATACAAGATGAACATCAATAAAAGCAAAACTAGGATAATGGAATGTAGTGTAATTAAATCGGGTGATGCTGAGAGAATTAGACTAGGAAATGAGACACTTAAAGTAGTAAAGGAGTTTTGCTATTTGGGGAGCAAAATAACTGATGATGGTCGAAGTAGAGAAGATATAAAATGTAGACTGGCAATGGCAAGGAAAGCGTTTGTGAAGAAGAGAAATGTGTTAACATCGAGTATAGATATAAGTGTTAGGAAGTCGTTTCTGAAAATGTTTGTATGGAATGTAGCTATGTGTGGAAGCGAAATATGGACGATAAATAGTTTGGACAAGAAGAGAATAGAATCTTTCGAAATGTGGTGCTACATGACTAGAAGGAGGAATCGGTTGGTAGGGCATTTCTGAGGCATCAAGGGATCACCAGTTTAGTATTGGAGGGCAGCGTGGAGGGTAAAGTTCGTAGAGGGAGACCAAGAGATGAATACACTAAACAGATTCAGAAGGATGTAGGTTGCAGTAAGTACTGGGAGATGAAGAAGCTTGCACAGGATAGACTAGCATGGAGAGCTGCATCAAACCAGTCTCAGGACTGAAGACCACAACAACAACGACAACATTAACCTGTGATCTTGCAATGTTAATCATTTAAATATGTTACCTAGATAAATGTATTCCCGAAATTTGATTGCTCTACATTAATTACTTTTTTGCTGTTGAGATTTTTTTCCTGTCAGTGTAACTGAGTATATTGTGAGTCAGAGCCACTCTGAGATGGAGTGGGCACAGGTGACGAAAACGTGGCATTTCACATCAAACCAGTCAGAAGACAGACGTTAAAAAATAAGTTTCCATTTTTTGTTCCACGAAATGCTCAAGGACCCTCTAAGGTACTCTGTTTGTTGACACTGGATCGACGGATGGGATTTACAAAGGGAAAGTCAGACAAGCCATTGAATGAAACTGGAAATTTGTCGTAAGGTCTTATTGGACCAAACTGCTGAGGTCATCGGTCCCTAAGCTTACGCACTACTTAATCTAACTTAAACTAACTTAGACTAACGACAACATACACACCCATGCCCGAGGGAGGACTTGCACGTCCGCCGAGGGGGAGCCGCGCGGACCGTGACAATGCGCCTCAGACCGCTCGGCTCCATTGAATGAGCTTAAGGTAATCCGTACAACGGAATAAAATGCGATTCTTACAGCGGATTAGAAAAAGGCGGAGTTCAAAGGTGTATGTGAGAACGCGTGTAAAATAGACGGGTTTCGAAACCTGCAAACAGTATTCGTAATACGTGCACAGCTTCGGTTTGACACAGCTGTAGGTGGGCCGCCAGTAGGAAATATGATCTGTTTGGCAAGCAGTCCGGCGGGTTATTGCAGAAGGCTGCAGTGAGGAGGGAAGGCGGTCTCACACAGCGAAGACAATGCGACCGGCCAAGGATAGCGCCACCAACTGGGTCATGGTAACGAGACGCTGGTCAAGGGCTTGCGTAAGCGCTTCGCGCCGCATAAACACCGCCGCCGACTTTAATCCGCGCCGAGAAAAGTTGTCACGTAGCTGCGGCAAGTCCATTTAGTGCCAATTGGTTTCGCGTTGTTATTCGCTCCTTAACTTTGCTACGATCTCCTCGGAAGAACAATTTTTTAGGTCAACTGTTGAAGCTCCTGTGGATGCGCACACTTAATAGAACTTGGCAGCAGAACGTAATTTAGTGATGGTCGCAACGCGAAGAAGCAATTGTGCGACATGATCGAAAGCTGGTAGGCGAGTTTCTATACTACTGGCCATTAAAATTGCTACACCAAGAAGAAATGCAGATGATAAACGGGTATTCATTGGACAAACATATTATACTACAACTGACATGTGATTACATTCTCACGCAATTTGGGTGCATAGATCCTGAGAAATCAGTACCCAGAACAACCACCTCTGGCCGTAATAACGGCCTTGATACGCCTGGGCATTGAGTCAAACAGAGCTTGGATGGTGTGTACAGGTACAGCTCCCAAGCAGCTTCAACACGATACAACAGTTCATCAAGAGTAGTGACTGGCGTATTGTAACAAGTCAGTTGCTCGGCCACCATTGACCAGACGTTTTCAGTAGGTGAGAGATCTGGAGAATGTGCTGGTCAGGGCAGTATTCGAACATTTTCTGTATCCAGAAAGGCCCGTACAGGACCTGCAACATGCGGTCGTTCATTATCCTGCTGAAATGCAGGGTTCCGCAGGGATCGAATGAAGGGTAGAGCCACGGGTCTTAACACATCTGAAATGTAGCGTCCACTGTTCGAACCGTCAATCCGAACAAGAGGTGACCGAAACGTGTAACCAGTGGCATCCCATACCATCATGCCGGGTGGTATATAAGTATGGCAATGACGAATACACGGTTCCAATGTGCGTTCACCGCGACGTCGACCAATACGGATGCGACCATCATGATGCTGTAAACAGAACCTGGATTCATCCGAAGAAATGACGTTTTGCCATTCGTGCACCCAGGTTCGTCGTTGAGCACGCCATCGCAGGCGCTCCTGCCTGTGATGCAGCGTCAAGGGTAACCACAGCCATGGTCTCCTAGCTGATAGTCCATGCTGCTGCAAACGTCGTCGAACTGTTCGTGCAGATGGTTGTTGTCTTTCTAACGTCCCTATCTCTTGACTCAGGGATCGAGACGTGGCTGCACGATCCGTTACAGCCATGCGGATTAGATGCCCGTCATCTCGACTGATAGTGATACGAGGCCGTTGGGATCCAGCACGGCGTACCGTATTACCCTCCTGAACCCACCGATTCCATATTCTGTTAACAGTCATTGGATCTCGACCAACGCGAGCAGCAATGTCGCGATATGATAAACCGCGATAAGCTACAATCCGACCTTTATCAAAGTCGGAAACGTGATGGTACGCATTTCTCCTCCTTACAGGAGGCATCACAACAACGTTTGACCAGTCAACGCCGATCAACTGCTGTTTGTGTATGAGAAATCAGTTGGAAACTTTCCTCATGTCAGCACGTTGTAGGTGTCGCCACCGGTGCCAACTTTGTGTGAATGCTCTGAAAAGCTAATCATTTGCATATCACAGCATCTTCTACCTGTCGGTTAAATTTCGCTTCTGTAGCACGTCATCTTCGTGGTGTAGCAATTTTGATGGCCAGTAGTGTACATGTGAAAAATGATGTCTGTTCAAATTTCGCGCCGGTCGTACAAGAATGACTCTAATAGCGCCTTTATGAGGATGTAAATCAGGTTTGCTTTAAAGTTACGCTGTAACCATCGTGACCGTTACTTGCCACTGAAATTGGAGGTGGTGAGCTGATATTAGTCAACAATGCCAATATCAACACCTCAGTGAATTTGAAAGAAGTTGTGTAATAGGGCTACGAGAAGCTGGATGTTCCTTCTGCGATAGTACAGAAAGACTTGGCAGGAACGTAGCTACTGTACATGATTGCTAGCAGCGGTAGTTACGAGAGTGTACGGTGGCAAGAAGACCGGGGGTCCGTTGGGCCATGTGGCACGCCCGATAGGGAAGACCGTCGTGTTCGGAGTGTAGCCCTGGCGCATCGTATTGCATCTGGAGCAGCAATTTGAAGAACACATTGCACCACAGTGACACAACGGACTGTTGCAAATCGGTTAGTCAAGGAGAGATAGGTATACAGAATAAAGTAAGTCAAACAAAGGTCGTGACTCAGCAGCTATATCCAGTGTTATTGCAATCACAATATCTTCAAGCATACAAAGAAATGACTACTACTATGCGGGAAGCACTGTTTCATACTTGGCAGAATGGACACTGTCAAAGAAAGTAATGGTCCATGCAATTTGAGTTATGTACTGGAGAAGGTATTGCGAAACCACACTAATAGGCAGAAACGAATGCATCAGTTGAATAATGGAAGCAGAATTAATATTGGTACCATGGAGAGAAGGAAGCATCTAGAATGGTGTGGACTGCATCTTCGTCTGCATGTAAACAGCGTGTCCCATTCTGTTGGCACTCCTTGTGTGAAATTACCATACTGCAATGCTGTCTCGTGGCGAGTTATGGCGTTACGATCCTTGAAGTTTCAACAACAGCCACGTAGAAGGTCAAAGTTGAAACTGGCGTCCTAGCCGCGAACTTAAACAGTACGTGTCTGACACTCGTCGTAAAATGGCGGTGGAGCAGCGAGGCAACATCAAGTTTTTCGAGCCACAAATCGAAGATCGTGATCCAGTTTTCGGCCAGCAAACGCATCACAGTCTGGATCACCTGCCGTATTTGTCGGTTTTGGCAGCAGCCGGCTTCTGGTTGTTCCCCAAATTGTAATTAGCAATATAGGGACACCATTACGACGCAATTAAATACATCGGATAAAATTGTACTGCTATACTGACGGCAATTCCAAAAAGGACTACAGCGACAGTTTCAAATCAGTGTTAAAACGATATCAGCTGTGTATTGATTTAGGGGCAGATTAATTTAGAAAAATACGGTGATTTCATGAACATAACCTATGACTAATTTTTCATAGCCACAGTCTTAACGGAACTGGGACACACTGTGTGCGTACATAATATGGAAACCACTGTGAAGTACAAGGCACTGGGAATTTAACATGGTACTACTCTTACATGTTAGGATTTGTCCCAACTGCGTACATAGTGCGGGAAGAATGACTGCTTACGTAAATTCCTCATACAGGCGGTGATCAGCCGAATCTTCACTGTCCCTGTAGGAGCGATATGTAGGGGGCTGAAGGACACCTCTTGATTCTTCATACGATACTGGCTCTTGAAAGTTTGCAAACAGGCTTTTGCGGAATAATGTGCGTCTATCGCTGAGGGTGTGCCAATTCGGATTTTTCAGCATTTTCGTGAAGCTCTCCCATACGTCAGACAAACCCGTAATCATTCGTGCTGCTCTTCTTTGTATACGTTCAGTGTCCTCTCTTAGTCCTATTTGATATGGGTCCTACACACTTCAGCAGTGCTCTAAGAAGGGTCCAAATGATGTTAAGCACTCTCCTTTGTTGACTGACTTCTTTTTCCCAGTATCCTGTCGATGAACCGAAGTCAGCCACCTGCCCTACTTACGACTGAGCTTGTGTTATCATTTCATTTCATAACCCTACAGACGGTTACATCCAAGTGTTTATATGAGTTGACTGTTCTAATAGTTTTTATTTATTTACTCGTGTTGAGAACGTAACATACATATATAGCCGATAGACAGAAATTTACAAACAATGTAAGTACATGATTAAATTCCATATGGTATCCAAAATTCCGCCGTTTTGAGCTGCTGTGTCATTGGCGATAACCAGATGGTCCATCGGGCATGGGGCTGGGGTGTTTCTACAGTTGAGCAGGTGTTGATGATCTTGCTGTTCGCCACACTCGCATAATCCATCTCCTGGAGAGAAACCCCTTTTCTTCAAATTGACCTTGCATCAGGATACACCAGTTGTCAGCCTGTTGAGAACCTTCCATGTTTTATACGGGAGGCGACGTCCTTTAGCAAGTTCTTCTTTAGGGTTGTTCCAGTACCTCTCTGATGGTGGGTTACGCCAAAGCTGTATTCGACGATACGCAGGTGACGTTAAAAGTGGTTCTGTTGAACGGAGGAAACTCTTTCTTGATCTTAATCTTGGATATTGGTATTCACATCCGAACAAGAGGTGCCTTGGATCTGTCTCCTGTTTCCGCTTCTCTTTTTCTGCTGCTGTTCTTCTTCTGATATGTGGAGGTGCTATCCCCATGAGATGATATATTTTATTAATAGGAGTTGCCCGCAAGCAGTCAGTGACAATTCGTCCTGTTTCGTTAAGGGCAATGTCCACTTGTTTGGCATGGCTGGAGTTCTGCCACACGGGTGCTGCATATTCAGCAGCGGAGAAGCATAAGGATAGTGCAGATCTGGTTGTGTGCTCCAATTGTTACCTGTCAGTTTCCGAATGATGTTGTTCCTAGCACATACTTTCATTTTTGTGTCCTTGTAGTGGACTTTGAGGGTGAGGGAACGGTCTAGCTTTACTCCCAGGTATTTTGGGGTATCGTAGTTAGTCAGTTGTTGTCCTCTCCAGGTTATGTCTAGGTTCCTTATACCCTCTCCGTTTCGTAAATGGAAAGCACACACTTGTGTTTTAGAGGGATTGGGTTTCTGTTAATTGTGATCATAATAGGCAGACAGTGTTTGAAGACCTGTAGTTAGTTTTTCTTCCACCTCCTCAAAGGTTCTTCCTTGGGCAGCAACTACTGAATTATCTGCATAGATGAAAGATCTTGTGACAGGTACAACTGGTTGGTCATTGGTGTAGATATTATATAACAATCCGGCTAACACATTTCCTTGTAGAATGCCGTTATTCTGTATCCTCCATCGACTTCTTTTGTTTTGTAGAGTAACAAAGAAGCGTCTATTTTGTAATAGGCATCTCATAAATTGCGTCAGATGATAGTCTTTCGTAACAGCATAGTTCTTTCCTAATAATTTCTTATGGTTGAAGGTGTCACAGGCGGCAGTGAGATCGACGTATGCAACGCCAGTTATCTGTTTGCGTTCGTAACCGTCTTCTATATATTGTGTCAAATTCAAGATCTGTCCACAACAAGTCTTCCCTGGACGAAAGCCTGCCTGTTCTCTTATCAGTGTTTGATCAATATGCACTGAGATGCGATTAAGTATCATTCTTTCTAGGACTTTATAAATATGACACAGAAGTGACATCGGTCAGAAGTTTTTAGCTTCTGTGGGCTGTTTTCCACGTTTCAACAGAGCCACAATTTTGGTTTTTCTCCAGATCTTTGGTACTTGCAGTCTTGAGACACGTATGTTCATCATGTCTAGAATCCACTTCTTAGTCGTTGGACCAAACATTTTTACTTGTTCCATTCTTAGCTCATCTAAGCCAGCGACTTTGTTATTCTTCATTGCGTGTATTGCGGTTTCAGATTCTCCCAGAGAGAAAGGTCGTTCTCTTCAGGAAATCTTTGATGTCTTTGACTTACATATCTTTACTTTATTTTCTAATTCAACAATAATTAGTGCGCTATCTTATTCTAATCACTAATGCTGTACTCAAAGAGGATTACATTTCTTCGTCGTGTGAAGTGCGTGATTTTACAGCTCTTTCTATTTAATGCCAGTTGCCAGTCTTGGCGCTACTTGGAAATCTTGTCAAAATCTGACTGAATACTTGTGCAATTTTTTTTGCAGACAGTATTTCATTATAAATAAATCCACCATTTGCGAAAGATCTGAGGATCCCTCGCGTGAGACGTGTGGATGAAAGCAGACTACCTCACAAAACGTGGAAATGGGGACATGCGGGAAAGAGGGATTGAGGTAGAGGCAGGCACTACAGGAATGCAGGATTAGCAGACGCCGTACAGAAAGACAGCTGATGGATAATACTCGCGCAGGTGAAGATGCATGGAGACTGGAAAGCACAGACGGACATTGCCAGTAGATCAAAATGTTCAAATGTGTGTGAAATCTTATGGGACTTAAATGCTAAAGTCATCAGTCCCTAACACTACTTAACCTAAATTATCCTAAGGACAAACACACACACACCCATGCCCGAGGGAGGACTCGAACCTCTGCTGGGACCAGCCGCACAGTCCGTGACTGCAGCGCCTGAGACCGCTCGGCTAATCCCGCGCGGTGCCAGTAGATCCCCAGCACTTGTAACATTAAGAAAAATACTAATGAACCTCTGTGCACAATGCATAGTTCCTGTGACACGGGACACATGCGAACTAGACAATCAACCACGGATAAAAGAAAAGACGGTGAAAGGTCTCTGTTGGATTCCTTTCATGTTAATTTCTTAAAACTGTTGTCATTTACGGCATACATTCCACTTCCAAATTTACTGTGGTGTTTCTGACTATCTGGGAGGAGACTGAGCAGTGGAACGTGTTACTTTTACACATAAACAAGAATGATCTGTCGCACTACTACACTTTAAAACAGTTTATATGTAATTCATGTCACACAGTCTCATACGGAACCTACATCTGCTTTCTTTTATATACTGTATATGATAAGATACTGTCATCCCCCTTCCCTTCTGTGTGAAAGAATGAATGAGCAAATGTATTTCTAGTTGCATGCTTGTTGGTAGCAGATGGAGAACAGTAGGACCAACGTCGGAACAGGTAGCTACGCTGTCTAAAAGCATAGAGGTTTCTATTCTTAGTATGGTTCTGTCCGTCCCTGTCATGTTGGTACAGGAAGCTGCCTCTCTGGTCACTTCCGTTTGTATTTGTGAGGCATCCCTCAGGAGGGACCCACGGCAGTCTGTCCGCAGCGAGCGTCTGAAGTGGTAAGATCTCTGGCTAAGCGCGTCTCTGCTAAGTCCGTAGGACAATGGATTTCTTAAGTTGAGCCTAACTGAAAATTTAATCACCTTTATTTCAGGTTTAGCTCTAAAATATCTAATGTTATCTTAAATTGCAACGCAGTGTAATTCGAGTGTGAAGTTCAGAATATCTTCCAGTAGTTGCTTTGTCACTACTTTGTGAGTAAAGTGGAACCACGTGTTGATCAGTAACTCTAACTAAGATCATCAATCTTAAATGCGAATGTGCGTGAGATAATAACGTCTCGTCTTGACAATAGTTTTCAATATAGCAATTTTTCTTTATGTTCAACCCACGTGGGGGTACTTTGTGAGACCAGTATCACGTGCTTATACAATTGTTTGATCCATCAGGCTAATAGTAAGACGATAGTAACCAGTTCGAGGTTTTTTCTTTTATAAATTGCGTTTCGATGTAATTTATTTTAATTATCAACATTATAGTGGAGTTACACTCTTCGTGTAAACCAAGTTGACCACGTGAAGCATGTGGTGTAATCATCAAAGTAGCCCTCAGCTATTCTTTTCGGGAAGATTTCACAGAGAGTTAGTATGAATTTAGTATACCAGTGTGTGGTAATTTCATGACAGACAGGATTGCGCTACGAACGTAACTTGTTTGGGTGAAAATTGAATCGGTTGGTTGTGGTTAATTTCCTCTTGCATATGTTTCAACGTTCTTCGTGTGTTATTTTATGAATGCAGTGTCGTATGCAGTCTCCCAATCTTGGCTCCATATTTGATGTGTTCCGTAAGATTACAAACTCACAGTTACACAATCCTAAATAAGGCAGCAGTTTAGTTATTAATCAAGTTTAATATGCTGAAATTTTAACGGAACAACGATCAATGTTAAAATAAATGTTGAAATATAAACTGATTTTTTTCTTTTCTTTTAAATTCTATTAATATATATATGTCACCAGTTGTTGTAAGATGACTATTAAAAGATTATAATTAATGTTAGTCTGGTTGGCATTTTGGTAAGCTAGATTGGATACCTGGTGAAACAGTTGCTCAGTAATGCATGGTTAACTTCCCCAGATAGCTCACAGCTTTTAACCCGCTTTTATTATCTTGAATATCAGCACCGCTTTCAGAACAAATCAATGCATCAACATTACAACGGTACACACTTATAATGAACTTACGACTCTGCTTTGCTTGTTTATATAGATTTCTGCAGGTCGACATCGTGACAGGAGCATAGCTGTGCAGCGCATGGTTTTTATCAAAATTTTGACTACGTATTTGTTTTCCAGAATTGGTTTCACTATATTACATGTACTCTGCAGCTTGTTCCCGCTTCTAAAAATACTTTGTACTGTTATTAAAGAACCTGCTTGTTGATACCATTTAGATGCCTTGTGACAACTTAATTAACTGGACACTACTGCTGGAATCAGAGCTAATTTTAAAATTATAAGGGTTGTTACGTAACAGTGGGCAGCGATGTAGCTGCTGCAGGCAAACGTGTTTGGACTGTGCTGAGCAGACACACTCCGTTTGCGCTCCACTGCGCTCGTCGTCATTGTCGCCATCGACGTCATCGTAATCATCATCGTCATCACAGCGAACACTCGCAGTCGAGTGGGATTGCCTTCCAGTCACCTATAAGTTCGGGCACTGTGATAACAGGCCGTTCCTAATGGAGCAGCTTCTACCCTTCCATTTCGTCTCAGCATTTCCTTTCCTTTCCTAAGCTGCCTGTTATCAGTCGCTGTTTATCGGCTGTTTTCTTCAAAAAGAAGTGCCCCGCGATGGACTAGTGCCCTCGAGGATGAACAGTCTCCAAATTCTTGACATTTATGTATCAGGTTCATCTCAGGCTTACTTAAATCCTTAAATCGTTTGCCCGGCTCTCCCATACAGTGTTTTCCCACTTTTAATTCAGAGTAAAACACTTATTTGGGATTGCGACCAACATGCCCTGCCCATTGCAACTAGCTTCTGAAAACCATCGCTTCTGTACTACTAGTAAGAGTCTCTTCCAGAATGATACATTTGTGTGTCTGTCTTGCCACGTTATGTGCAGAATCGTCATCAGACATCATCGTTGGTGGTGATATTGTTTCAGCTTTTTAATATGTTGTCTGTAACGTGTTCAGGATTCAAATCCACGAAGCAGTATGCAAATCACAACCGAATTTTATAAGAGGATCTTTGTTGCAACATTGACATCATGACTGTTAAATACCCGAGATCCTAGTATGGCAAAGGATGGTTCAGCACGATTAATTCTGTATTCCTCCTCTGATGACTTCCTTGTCGGCGGGACGTTAAACGCTAATCTCCCTTTTTAATTTCGTACTGAAATTCCGAACGTATATTTAATTTTATGAGAAGATGTAAAAAAAAAAAAAAATCTGTTCGCTACATGAAAATTCGCTCCGTCGATGGTCGTACTGGTATTAGTTGGCTTCCGAAGTGTGTATGGATATCTGTATCTGCTTGAATACTCTGCAGTTCACATTTAAGTGCCTGGCAAAGGTTCATCGAACCACCTTCAGATTATATCTGTTCCGTTCCACTTATGAACAGCGCGTTTGAAAAACAAACACTTAAATATTTCCGTGCGAGCTCTGACTTCTGTTATTTTATTACGATTATTATTTCTCTCTATGTTCATGGCTGTCAACAAAATATTTCCGAATTCGGAGGAAAAAATTAGTAATTGAAATTTCGTGAAAAGATAAAACGCCTTTGTTTTAATGATTGCCACCCCAACTCGCATATCATATCCGTGACATTCTCTTTCCTATTTCGCGTTAATACGAAACTAACTGCCCTTCTTTGACCATTTTCGATATCCTCCTTCAATCCTACCTGATACGGATGGCATACCACGAGGCAATACTCCAGAAGAGGACGGACAACCGTATCTCACTCAGTAAAATTGGTATGTGTAGTAGTCTCTAAGTTCCCGTTTTGATAAGAGCGGGTATCAGTGAGATGTGACAATTTTGACCCAAAATTCGCAATTTGGACATATGCGGTGTCAGTGAGGTACGATTGTTTCAGCCCGTGGTTCAACTAGAGTTGAAAAAAACTAACCAGTTAAAACCAATACCGGTATGTCAGTTCTGAATAACCGATATTTATGGTATTTATTTGGTCTTGGTCGTAACAGATGTCTTCTTTATTTTTTTACTAATAACTGACTAAAAAACCAAACATCAGTTAGTCATAGCAGCAGTATTAAAATTTAACCTATTTTTTTTTAGTAAAAAGAGTGATTTTTATCCGCAAAACTTTCATTTGTTTGAAATATTGAGTTATTACAGCAAATGGGAAAAGCGATCAGTGATATTTTAATAACAATGCAGACAGAAACGAGCTGACACAGCATTGCTAAGACAATAATGTCCATGTTGTCGTGTGTCGTGGCTTAAGGCACGCGCGTGCGCCCAATGTGTAAGAATTGTCCCTATCTGGTCTATACTGTAGCTTTCGCTGTCGTCGCCGGACGTCCATTGTATTGCAGATGGCACCAATCCTAGCCTGGAAATATTTTTACGAAATGATGTAGCAGTGGAGTACAATGCTTCATTTGCTTTGAAAGATTGGTCTGCCATTTCAATGAAATAATAAAAGAGGAAGGAAATTATGGGTAAGGAAGTAAATTAACAATGTAACAACAATTCATTCGTAGTATACAATTAAAATAGAAAGTATTTGACCTGCGACCTGTGTCTACGTAATAACCCTTTCTCTACTTATAGTTCTTGAAAATGGATAAACTGACACGAAAAACAGAGTTCTTCAACCTCAGTTTTCACCCTTTAGCACAGACTATTCGTAATGCCCAAACAGCGGTGTGATCGCCGATTACAACGTGATTTCTGAGAAGGGTTTCAAAAAATTAGAAACAACAGGAGAATACTGGTGGTTTTTTTTTTGTACTATTCAACCACTTATCACTTTTCGAGAAAAGCAGCGAAGGGTGGAGGATTAAATTTTCTTTTATTTCCCTATTTAATTTAATATTTTGATTCTGTGTACTTTGAAACTAAGAGAGTCAAAATTTTTCAGTATTTCTTCGATTTCTGCTTTTACAGGAAATAAACAGTAACAAAATAACGAAAATCTGTTGTTTCAGAAACGGGTTGTTTTGAGATGTTTTAAGAGTCCGGATAAACCGGTACGGAAAAAAAAGCAACATAAACGAAAACCAGTTGTTCCCTCGATAGCCGCCATCCCTAATTTCGGCCGACTCATTGTCGCTGACAAATGCAACACCGCTGTGCAAACAGCTGACTGCTACAAGTGATGACTCCATTTCGTAGCTCTGCTTTCGCAGTATCGTAATGAAATGTCGCTGGTTACGCCAACGGAAATGGCTGCAACGCGGCTGCACGTTGCCGAGCAGTCAGTCCCCGGCTTCCCGAGTTTCGTTTCCTCTGCTCGCGCAGACACGGCCTTCTGCACACACTGGAATGCCCAAGGCGGGCGCTTCTCGCTTCCGCGTAATGCAAGCTCAGCTCAGCTCAGGTTTCCGGTCTCGGCAGCAGGCGCCTTTGTTCCACCGGTCTGCGCATATTCGAGCTCTCGCCGTTACGACATCCTGTTGACAACTGCAGTCGGCAAGAGACGGCGGAGAGGTCAGCAAAACGGCGCCAGCCGCCGCGGGCGCTGCTGAAGTTCACGGCCGGCCCTCTTACGTGGACGGGAAGAGGAACGCAGGAGGCGAGTGCTTTTGCTATTGGCACATAGTGGGCTGCTTTAACACGCCGTTACATCAAAACTTTTATGAATGGAGTAGAAGTTAATCTCTCTCGTTAATCATTTTGGGGTTGAAGCTCCTTTTTCCGTGTTTACTTTAACAAATATACGTTTTTGGATGGGGTCCGCCTTTAGCGAAACACAATTTTGTTTTTTAACTCAAACATGTTTCACTGCAGTTGCAGCATCTTCAGTGGGCTTTTATTTTATGGCTGTTAAAGATAAAAGAATGTTCTTTACTGTTTGTATAAATGTAACTATTAGTTTTTAAATCGTAATTACAGATATTTGAAAAAAGCACTTAAAATTATGAATTCATACCTTTTTACCACATGTTGTGGTTTTTCTGATTATAAAGTTTCTACAGTGACTGTTTTGTTCCACAGTTTGTCATCTGCAACAACTTACACCTTAAAGTAGATAAATTGTTTAAGCCAAAATTACGATTTGGAAATTGTGATTTATATACCTGAAATTAATTAATTCTATATATATATATATATATATATGTGTGTGTGTGTGTGTGTGTGTGTATGCGTGAGTGTGTGTGTGTCTATTTACATTATGTTTCACTTACGTTTTCTTTTTCCTCATCTTCATCACTGTCAAACACTGCATACGGAACTGTCACTGTCACTGTTTACCAGCTGTAAAAACAAACATGGCGGACAGTGGAACAGTTGAAGGTGTAAAAACAAGGTCGCCGACGGTGGAACAGATGAAGGTGTTCTTGGCGGTTGTTCTGAATTTAGTAAGTCTATGTTCTGAATCTTTCAGTGGTGTCTGTGCATTTCTATTCTTTTTTGTTTGTTTGTGTGTTTGTGTGTGTGGGGGGGGGGGGGGGGGGGGGAGGGTGACAGAGAGAGAGAGCAGGTTTGAGGATTTTTCATTGTTATTCTTCTTCTTCCTCTTTCGATTTCGGCCATCTTTGGACCACGTTCAACAATTCACTTGCCCGGCTTTTTGATCTTTTTTTCTCTCTTCCCAATATTTCCTCATCATTTTCGAGTGGTTCCTCCTCCGCTCTTCCGACCATTTCCTGTTATTATTCTTTAGTTTCGTTTCTTCTGGAAAACACTTAATTTCGTTCACTATTTGTCTACACTTTTCCCTGTCCCTGATTGACTCACGGGTGACATTAAAATAGGCCAAATCCTTTTTCACCATCTGTATCCATTTATTGTTGGTTTTTTCGTTCCTGTTACTATGTTCAAACACTTTTCTTGTTATTCTGTTTCCATCCATCCTCGACAGGTGACCATAAAACGTTAGTCTGCGTTTACGCATTGCCTCACTCACTTTCTCAATAGTTTTGTATATTTCCTTATTACTCTTTAGCTTGTACTCTTCTCCAATCTTTCTCGGTCCTAATATTTTTCTCAAAATTTTCCTTTCTTTCTTTTCCATGTTTTCTATTTCCCCCTTTTTGTTAAGAGTTAGGCACTCCGATGCATACAGGCATTCTGGTCTAATGACAGTTTTATAATGTCTTAATTTAGCTTGAATCGAAATTTTTTTTTGTTATATATGTCTTTGGTTTTTTGAAAAGCAAATTCCATTTTCCTTGCTCTCGCCTGGTTTGCACTCTTGTCTAAACCATTCACTTGAATTATTTCACCTAAATACTTAAATTTTTCTACTCTCTTAATATTGCCGTATTTAGTAATAAGATTTTTCTTGTTATTTCTATGATTAGACATATACACGGTTTTTTCAAATGAAATCTGCAGTCCAGCTCTGGCCGAAACTTCTTGTAGTTTCTCCAGGTAGTTCTGAGCTATTTCTTCGTTTTCTGTAACTATTGCCAGATCGTCTGCAAAAGCTAAACAGTCCACTTCTATTTTTTCTTTTTTTGTTCCAATTCTGATGTCATTCTTGGTGCCTTTGAGTTCTTCTTTCCATATTCTCAATATCTTTTCCAGTACGCAGTTGAAGAGGATTGGGGATAAACCATCACCTTGTCTAACACCTGTTTTAATTTCGAACTTCCTTGAAATTTCACCCATAAATTTAACTTTGGCCTTACTGTTTGTTAGCGTCTGTTTGATAATTTGAATTGTTTTCTTATCGACCCCAAATTCTTCCAATACTTTCAGTAATGTTTCTCTATCTACCGAGTCGTATGCTTTTTTGAAATCTACAAATACTATTGCAAATCTCTGGCCTCTTGAGATTCTGTAACGAATTAGTGTTTTCAGGTTAAATATTTGTTCAACACAGGATCTACCTTGTCTAAAACCTGCTTGATATTCACCTATTTTTTTATCCAGAACTGGCTCCACGATTTGAAGTAATTTCCTTGACAAAATTTTGTATCCTACTGGTAGTAGCGAGATCCCTCTATAATTATTAACATTCATCTTATCCCCCTTTTTGTGTAGTGGGTGTATCAGGGCACACTGCCAGTCTTCAGGAATTCTTTCTTCGTCCCAGATCCTCTTAAACATATGTTCCAAAACTTGTGGGAGGTTGGTATCCATTATTTTTAGGATTTCTGGTACTATGGAGTCTTCACCTGGGGCTTTATTGTTTTTTAGACTGTGTATTATGTGTTTTATTTCTTCAGCGTCTGAAGGTTTTGACTCGGTATTAGTATTTCGGTGGTTTTCAAAACTCATTTTATCTTTGGGTGGTTCACAATTTAGTAGATTCTCGAAATATTTTGCTAATATTTCACAATTAGTCTTGTTTGTCAAACCTAGCTTGTTCTCTTCATCTTTAAAACATAAATTTGGGGATTGGTATTTGGTTAGCTGTTTTCTAAAAGTTTTGTAGAAATCTCTAGAATTATTTCTTTTAAAGTCTTCCTCAATCTGTTCTAGGTTATCCTGAAATTGTCTTCTTTTTTTATTACGGAAAAGCTTAGCTGTTTCTCTTCTCTGGATTTTAAAATTGTCAAGATCTTGAGGATCTTTTGTGGAGTTCCATTTCTGCCACAATTTCTGTCTCTTCTCCAGGTTCTCATCACATTCATTGTCCCACCATGGATGTCTTCTTACTCTTTTCTCGAGACAATTTTCTTTTGCTATTTCAACTATTTCGTTTTTGATCTCCTCCCATCCCGCTTCCTTATTTATTGTGGATATGCCATCGCTATCTTTGTGCAATGCTCTTTGAAACCGTTGTTTAATTTCTTCATTTTTTAAAGTTTCATTGTTATTATTATAATTAAAAGTACTTTTCTCTCTCTCTCTTTTTTTTTTTTTTTTTTTTTTTTTTGGCCGGCCGCAGTGGCCATGCGGTTCTAGGCGCTTCAGTCCAATAGCATCACGTTATTACAAAAGAGTCGTTTAGCCCATTAGGGAAAACTGAAACCTGCGCTTGATTTGAAATACGTTAGACGCCAGTGCGTGATTGAGCTATCCATTAAATCGGGTACAATAGTTGCAATTGCGTTTGGACTTAATGCACGAAGTTGGAAATTAATTTTGAGACAAGTGCTGATTCTGACAAAAAAATGAACCGAAAGTTTATTCAAAATATCGAGGTCCAGTTTTAATTGATACACGTATCACCTTGTTGATTACGTTGCCTAGCAACACTGTAAAGCAGCTTAATTAATTCGTTGCAACGATTTGCGACGTAAGAAGGCCCATTACACACACAAAATGTTACACGAAGTTTGCTAACCGCATGAGACTATGAGAGTGTTTCTCTTTCCAAAAATGCCAATAAACTGGCAGTTTCAAAAGTTGAATTATTAACTGCTGTGTAACTTCACTGATTGCCCTAGACTACTACGGAACTTGTTTTGTCGTTTCTCTTCACCAGAGATCTCAAGAAGCCGAGACAAACAAGAAGAAGAAAAAGACTAAAGAAGGGGCTTCGGTATACGAGGACGACAATTAAGAAGTCTATCGTTCACATTTCCCGTCTCTCTCTACTTTCTCCACATCTTAGACACACCACTTTGATTGACTTGTAACCGATCGGCATCTTGCTGTATGTGACCAGCTGAAAGTAAAGCCACTATCCTGACTATCAAAGTGTTGTATGCCTCTACGTGGCAAGTTGCTGCAGTGCTGAACACAAACTGAATGAAGCTGCTGTTGATACTGGACTTCTAACGGTGTGCCCCTGCGGCAGGAGTACGTTTTACATGACTGGCGAACGGCCATAAAACATGGCAGTGGTAAACACTACCCAGTATATGGACTCTAACTGAATAATGCATGAATTGCCTAGGTCAGTGACACTTTTGGTACCGCAGACTGCATTTTACGATAGTATTTCAAACTTATGTTGATGAGCGTACGTACGTTTACAGCCACCGGCGCCTGTAACTTTGACGCTCTGTAGCGTCGCTGGATGACGCTTCTGGACATGAGTTCCTGTTCAAAATGGTACATTACTGGCCCCTGAATTGATACACCACGAAGATGACGTGTTACAGACGTGAAATTTAACCGACAGGAAGAAGATGATGTGTTATGCAAATGATTAGCTATGCAGAGCATTCACACAAGGTTGGCGCCGGTGGCGACACCTACAGCGTGCTGACATGAGGAAAGTTTCCAACCAATTTCTCACACACAAACAGCAGTTGATCGGCGTCTCTGGTGAAATGTTGTTGTGATGCCTCGTGTAAGGAGGAGAAATGCGTACCATCACGTTTCCGACTTTGATAAATGTCGGATTGTATCCTATCGCGATTGCGGTTTATCGTATCGCGACATTGCTGCTCGCGTTGGTCGAGATCCAATGACTGTTCGCAGAGTATGGAATCGGTGGGTTCAGGAGGGTAATACGGAACGCCGTGGTGGATCCCAAAGGCCTCGTATCACTAGCAGTCGAAATTACAGGCATCTTATCTGCATGGCTGTAACGGATCGTGCAGCCACGTCTCGATCCCTGAGTCGACAGATGGAGACGTTTGCCACACAACAACCATCTGCACGAACAGTTCGACGACGTTTGCAGCAGCATGGAGTATCAGCTCGGAGACCAAGGCTGCGGTTACCCTTGACGCTGCATCACAGACAGGAGCGCCTGCAATGGTGTACTCAACGACGAACCTGGGTGCACGAATGCCAAAACGACATTTTTTCGGACGAATCCAGGTTCTGTTTACAGCATCATGAAGGTCGCATCCGTGTTTGGGACATCGCGGTGAACGCACAAGCGTGTATTCGTCATCGCCATACTGGGGTATCACCCGGCGTGATGGCATGGGATGCCATTGGTTACACGTCTCGTTCACCTCTTGTTCGCACTGACGGCACTTTGAACAGTCGACGTTACATTTCAGATGTGTTACGACCCGTGTCTCTGCCCTTCATTCGATCGCTGTGAAACCCTACATTTGCCGGCCTGGGTGGCGCTATATAGTCTGGAGCCGTGCTACCGCTACGGTCGCAGGTTCGAATCCTGCCTCGGGCACGGATGTGTGTGATGTCCTTAGGTTAGTTAGGTTTAAGTAGTTCTAAGTTCTAGGGGACTGGTGAGCTCAAGAAGTTAAGTCCTATAGTGCTCAGAGCCATTTGAAACCCTACATTTCTGCAGGATATTGCACGACCGCATGTTGCAGGTCCTGTACGGGCCTTTCTGGATACAGAAAATGTTCGACTGCTGCCCTGGCCAGCACATTCTCCAGATCTCTCACCAACTGAAAACGTCTGGTCAATGGTGGCCCAGCAACTGGCTCGTCACAATACGCCAGTCACTACTCTTGATGAACTGTGGTATCGTGTTGAAGCTGCATGGGCAGCTGTACCTGTACGCGCCGTCCAAGCTCTGTTTGACTCAATGCCCAGGCGGATCAAGGCCGTTATTACGGCCAGAGGTAGTTGTTCTGGGTACTGATTTCTCAGGATCTGTGCACCCAGATTGCGTGAAAATGTAATCACATGTCAGTTCTAGTATAATACATTTGTCCAATGAATACCCGTTTATCATCTGCATTTCTTCTTGGTGTAGCAATTTTAATGTCCAGTAGTGTATGTACTCACTCTCCTCTACAAGTCTTGGAAGTTCGTAACGGGAATTTGCGAACACCCTGTACCTGTATATCGCTATCCCATGGCTGTACTCCCCTCACTGTACTCCTAGACTTGCTTCATAGGATTTGCCATGAAATTGATTACAGATAGCACATTTGTCGCGTTACAAAAGATAGCCACATTGAACAGTTGTATATAAAACTCGAAGGTATACTGCATTCAGTGTTGCATCAAACATTTCTCTAAGTTATTTACCTATTTGACAATTAAAGGTTACTTTTGTATAATTAATTTATTAACACCTTGTACATCTATATTCTGAAAGCCATGATGTGTAGCGGCGGACACTTTGCGTACCACCGCTACTTTCCCCCTTGCCCGTTCCGGCAAATAACGTTTCGTGGGAAGAACGATTGCTAGTAAGCCTCCGTGTGAACTGGAATCTCTCTAATTTTACCTTCATGGCCTTTTCGCGAGATATACGCACGAGGAAGCAGCTTATTGGTTGACTCTTCAAGGAACGTACGCTCTTGGAACTTCAACAGCAAAATCACACAGTGACGCAGAACGCCTGTCTTAGAGCGTCCGCCAGTGGAGGTGGCTGAGCATCTAAAAAAAGAAAACGCCACTCACGGGTCCGTTCCGACTGGTCGAATTCTACCTACAAGGCAGTAGGAGGAGCGATCTATGATCGTGGGTACATGTTCCAAGATGCTACTCGAGGCGGGTGTAAAAATGAATGTGCGCAACGGAAAATAATAAACGCTAAAATGATGATTTGGCCCTGTCTGACTATCCCCTGAAGCAGCTCTTAGGATCTCTTAATGCTCTTTTTTACATATAAATTAAAATCTAAACCTAAATGAATGATGAAGGCAACTAATACTACTAAATGATAAACATTATTGTTCAATATATACAAGGTGGTCCATTGATAGTGACCGGGCCAAATATCTCACGAAATAAGCGTCAAACGAAAAAACTACAAAGAACAAAACTTATCTAGCTTGAAGGGGGAAACCAGATGGCGCTATGGATGGGCCGCTAGATGGCGCTGCCATAGGTCAAATGGATATCAACTGCGTTTTTTAAAAATAGGAACACCCATACTTATTGCATATTCGTGTAGTTCGTAAAGAACTATGAATGTTTTATTTGGACCACTTCTTCCGCTTTGCGATAGATGGCGCTGTAATAGTCACAAACGTATAAGTACGTGGTATGACGTAACATTCCACCAGTGGGGACGGTATTTGCTTCGTCATACATTACCCGTGTTAAAATGGACCTTTTACCAATTGCGGAAAAGGTCGATATCGTGTTGATGTATGGCTATTGTGATCAAACTGCCCAACGGGCATGCTGCTCGGTATCCTGGACGACATCATCCAAGTGTCCGGACCGTTCGCCGGATTGTTACGTTATTTAAGGAAACAGGAAGTGTTCAGCCACATGTGAAACGTCAACCACGACCTGCAAACAAATGATGATGCCGAAGTAGGTGTTTTAGCTGCTGTCGCGGCTAATCCGCACATCAGTAGCAGACAAATTGCGCGAGAATCGGGAATCTCAAAAACGTCGGTGTTGAGAATGATACATCAACACTGATTGCACCCGTACCATATTTCTGTGCACCAGGAATTGCATGACGACGTCTCTGAACGTCGTATACAGTTCTGCAATGGGCACAAGAGAAATTACGGGACGATGACAGATTTTTTGCATTCGTTCTATTTAGCGACGAAGCGTCATTCATCAACAGCGGTAACGTAAACCGGCATAATATGCACTATTGGGCAACGAAAAATCCACGATGGCTGCAAGTGGAACATCAGCGACCTTGGCGGGTTAATGTATGTTGCGGCATTATGGGAGGAAGGATAATTGGCCGCCATTTTATCGATGGCAATCTAAATGCGGATCTGATGTCCCCGGATTTCTTTCTGTGGGGAAAGTTGAAGGATGTTTATTATCATGATCCACCGACAACGCCTGACAACATGCGTCAGCGCATTGTCAATGCATGTGCGAATATTACGGATGGCGGACTACTCGCTGAGAGGAATGTCGTTACACGTATTGCCAAATGCATTGAGGTTGACGGACATCATTTTGAGCATTTATTGCATTAATGTGGTATTTACAGGTAACCACGCTGTAACAGCATGCGTTCTCAGAAATGATAAGGTCACCTAGGTAAAACGTTCAAACGTACCGCCCGCATCTCGTGGTCGTGCGGTAGCGTTCTCGCTTCCCACGCCCGGGTTCCCGGGTTCGATTCCCGGCGGGGTCAGGGATTTTCTCTACCTCGTGATGGCTGGGTGTTGTGTGCTGTCCTTAGGTTAGTTAGGTTTAAGTAGTTCTGAGTTCTAGGGGACTTATGACCACAGCAGTTGAGTCCCATAGTGCTCAGAGCCATTTGAACCATTTTTCAAACGTACCTAAGTTCTGTACTTTAACTTGAAAAACCTACCTGTTACCAACTGTTCGTCTAAAATTGTTAGCCATATGTGTGTGACTCTTACAGCGCCATCTATCACAAAGCGAAAAAAGTGGTCTAACTAAAACATTCATATTTCTTTACGTACTACACGAAAATGTAATAAAAGATGGGGGTCCTATTTAAAAAACGCAGTTGCTATCCGTTTCACCTATGGCAGCGCCATCTAGCGGGCCAACCATAGCGCCATTTGATTTACCCCTTCAAGCTAGACAAGTTTCGTTCTTTGTAGTTTCTTCTTTTGACCCTTATTTCGTGAGATATTTGGCCCGGTCACGATCAATGGTCCACCCTGTATTTATTATAGATTAAAATCAACCCTTTAAGTACAGCTGTCTATATTTCCTAACTAAAATTATTAATCAATTGCCCAACTCTGCCCCTTATTATGACTGCACGGTCTAATATCGCGACTGACATCATATGCATACCAAACACTGGAAGACACTACTTTCAAAGATGATCTACGGTGGTGTGGAACCTCAGTGGAAATAAAATAACGTGATCACAGCTGTTTAGCTTTATAGCCCTAATAAGCCGAAGCAATTTGCGATATTACCGTATGTACTGCGTCTGGTGAGTCGAAGTGATGGTTCTCGTACTCGTCTGCGACGATGGAAGAACTCCAGCCACAGTTAAACTCCTTCAAACACTAGGACGGCAGAAGGCGGTCTTCTCACTAATACACTCTAATACTGTCTTCTCCTCTCTGTGTTCTACAGACGAGAAACGCAAACTCCCAGCCGCAAGGAAGGAGTTCAACGTAAGTGTAGGCAGAGGAAGTGCTCTCAACGCTGCGTACTCAACGACGACTTCAACCCGGAGGTGAAGTCCAGAATCGTATTGGTTGGCAACAGTACAGTGCCTAACTGTTCTAACTACAAACTCCCCTGAGAGCAAAGACAGCAAGTCCGTCTGTACCAAAACAGCTGATACCGAGCGACCGTCACACACGGGCGCTTACAATGGAAGACCACGTCTCTCCAGCTCTGGCTTCCCAGCAAGGCTTGTCTCCCCACCATCGTAATTCCGAAAACGAATCATATTCCCGAAACCACGGAATATTTTCCTTCTCTACAGATTATTCCGCTTCTTCTTAGTCTTTTGTCGTCCAGTGCGGAAAAAAAATGGCTCTGAGCACTATGGGACTTAACTTCTGAGGTCATCAGTCCCCTAGAACTTAGAACTACTTAAACCTAACTAACCTAAGGACATCACACACATCCGTGCCCGAGGCAGGATTCGAACCTGCGACCGTAGCGGTCGCACGGTTCCAGAATGTAGCCCACTGCGGAAAGTTTGAGAACACAAATCCTTGGAAATACCCCAGCCTGCGTGGTTTCCGATGTGGCGCTTCTTCGTTCCTCTCACCTGCGTCCAAATTTGCAGAGCTCCCGGTTATCCCTCCGGTCCTGCTACAATAGCGGCTGGCCGTCACCCTATTGTGCTCCAGAGCTCAGGTGCCACGACGTCCGTCTAGCTACTTCCTGTTTTTAAGCAGGGCCAACACCTGTGGGGACCTTCCACCCAGAGCTTGAATTCTGCCTGCCGTTTCATCTCCACTGGCGTTCCAACCTCTACTAGTATAGGCAATCATTCATTACGCCGTTCTGATAATAAAGACACTCCGTCGCCTTTCATGCAATAAGCGTTAACAATTATTTACAAGGCGTACGTGACAATGTCAGTCTCCTTTACCTATTCATATATACGATGTACAACCTATCAAATGATACCTAATTGTGGTTGTAGTTCAGGATAAAGTATGTGGATGAGTGTTTATAAGGTGCGAAATTATAGACACCTTACAATGTGAGCACCATGTCCCTCCAGTCGTCATTGCCAGTAGATTAATTTGGATGATGCTGCTGTTTCTTTATTCAGACAGCTCCTCATGCGGTCCTCACTCGGGCTGAGTGGGCCTCGTACCCGACCTTCTTATCCAAGACCGAGCGAGGTGGCGCAGTGGTTAGACACTGGACTCGCATTCGGGAGGACGACGGTTCAATCCTCCGTCCGGCCATCCTGATTTACGTTTTCCGTGATTTCCCTAAATCGCTCCAGGCAAGTGCCGGGATGGTTCCTTTGAAAGGGCACGGCCGACTTCCTTCTCCATCCTTCCCTAATCCGATGAGACCGATGACCTCGCTGTCTGCTCTCCTTCCCCAAAGAACCCAACCCCCAACCCTTATCCAAGACAGCTCTGAAGAGGTACCTGGAATCGAACCTGGGTTCCTCCGCCCCGACGCCAGCGATGAAAAGAGTTCGGCTGCGGAGGCAGTCATCTGAGCATCTGCCTGACGCTTTCGGGTTTACTAAAAGACCCTGTAACATAACGCGCTGCTTTTGTTTGGATCTTCCCTATTTGCTCTATCAATCCAGTCTGTTACGGATTTCAGACTGACGAGCAATATGCACTTATTGCTCGAACGAGTGTGTTGTAAGCTACCTCGTTAGTGAGTGCACTACATTTCCTGAGTGTTCTTCCGAAGAATCTCGGTCTGGCATTTGTCTTAGTGCGATTTGTTGCATATGATCGCTCCATTTCAAATTGCTTCGTGCGCATATTCCTATCTACTTTATGGTTGTGCTTGCTTCCAGTGAATGTTCTACAATCGTGTAATCACACAGTAATTTCCGTAATTTACAATAATTTATACGATTCAATATCGCAACAAAAAAGTGTCATAAGCAGACTCCCTGTTAAAGTTAGCTGTTGCAGCATTCATAGAACAGCGACTACAAAGCATCCACAGTGTCAGTGCTAGGCGGTGGCATTTTGTTTCTTGTCCGTCCTGAGATTCCTCTTTATCTGTCTACAGCTGGTAACGAATCGTTCTATAATCTTGATAAGATCACCTCTTGCATCTAGAGTAAATGTCAGCTGTATAAAATGTCTGCGAAAGCAATGTTCAGTTTCATCTCTCTTTCTCTTTTATGGTGCACTTATTCACTTTCACTGCACACTTTCTTCTCGAGGTGAGTGTGGTGAGGTGGTTGGTGGCGGTGCTGAGGGTCACGGGCCGGGGAGGACTCTGCCGGTTGCTGTCTGCAGTGGAATCTGCAGGAAGTTTTTGAAGTTCTCGCGGCAACGTCTGTGCTGCAGGTTCGTCTTGTTTTCCTCCCATAGGTCCATCAGGAAGGCCAGATGGTCGGTCTGCCTCCTCGCTGCGATGGCGCGTGCCGTCATGGCGAGGATCCAGAGAGTCGCCAGTCGCTTGGGTCGTGGAAATGGGTTGCAGTCTGGGGCAGATTGCTTCCACTGTGATACTTCCCGGCGCCGGTCTGTTGATCTGGGCCACCATCTTCTGGCATGCTTTCCATAAGTTGGTGGCATTCACGCAGGTGAATCGGTGCTCGAGGGTGTCGGTCATGGCACATAAGTCGCACTTGTCACTTGCAACGAGTTTTATCTCCGCCAGTCTTTGTTTGTTTGGTACCGTTCTGTTTCCTATTTTTACCACGTCTCCTTTGCATCTGTAGGCGACATGTTTTCCGAGACATTTTCTCAAATTTATTCCCAATTGTACTGCGGAAGTTTGTTTTCAATTTTGTTTTTCGCCTGTTTCCCCCTGAGGGCCCAGTATATTCTCTTTGCTGTTCTGTGGCCAGGGTTCGCCACGGTGTCCATAGAGTAACTTTTGTTTACATAGTGCAGCCTGACGTGTCGCATTCTGAAGGGGCGTGCCTTGTGTCGACCGGCGCTTGTTCTGATGCGGGCATGTACCTTGCAATCATCGTGGCTGTGGCGCTGTCAGGGTTTTTGTCCGGGATGGCGAGCGTTCGTTTTAATAGCAGTGCTGCACATTTGGTCTTTACATCAACTAGACATAGCCCCTTCTTTCTTTGGCAGCGAGGACGTTGCTTGCGCCACTTTGAATATATTTCGACGCCACAGCAGGTAGTACACCGCGCTCGTAAGTGGTCACGCCATTTCGGTCGGGATGCTTAAGATTTGCGCCAGGTACCATGGTTTCGATAGGATCGTCGTGTTTATCAGGTCTTTTTTCTGGTGAATTGTTCTGGCGCTGCAGTCCGGAACCGCGGGACTGCTACGGTCGCAGGTTCGAATCCTGCCTCGGGCATGGGTGTGTGTGATGTCTTTAGGTTAGTTAGGTTTAAGTAGTTCTAAGTTCTAGGGGACTTATGACCTAAGATGTTGAGTCCCATAGTGCTCAGAGCCATTTTTCTGGTGAATTGTTAGTCTCCGGTTCGCGTGCTGTCTAGATAGTCCTCTTATGGTGTGTAGCACGTCTCTCCAGTTACATGCGGCCTTTCTAAGTGGACAAGAGTGTATAAATATTCCAAGAACTTTATGACTTTCTGCTATTTTGTACCACTGCCTGTCTGGTTTGAGTAGTTGATTCCCTGTCGGCAGTAGTACTGTTATTCTGGTGTTGGTTTGGACGCCTGACGCTTTCTGGAATGTGTTCATGATGGTTTCTACTCGCCCAATATCTTCCTGATCCCCGGGCTCTTAGGACTGACATTCTGTCGCGCTGACCACTCAGCTACCGGGGTCGGAGCGACGAGGCTGCTGTTGCTCTGAGTGACCACGCAGCACGTGCCCCGGGTAGTGTCAGTGCTGTTGCAGTGTTACGAGATTTGCCCATCCCATGATCAACAGCACGGAAAGTTTCGTGGCGTATTTTACTCTGTTACTCAGAGAAGATCCAGAAGGTGCAGTAACTGAAACCTCGTGATCCGCAGTAACATTCTGAATTTGCTCTTCGGTTTCTGTCACGGATCGAACTTGATGACAGGTGGCCGCGTAACATTCTGTGGAATGACGAGGCACATTTTACTCTACGGTGTGCAGTGAATACACGGAACTGCCGAACTTGGGGAACTGTTAAACCGTGTGTTGCGCACGAAGAGCCATTGCACTCACCGTACGTGACTGTGTGATTCTTCTTTGAAGACAGCCTATCAGGTGTGACGCCTGAACGCTGTCTAGACCTCCTTATACAGCATTTGATTTCTGCTTTGCAAGAGCGCAACTGTGTGGAAACAATGTTTTCAAGCAAGGTGGGGCAACACCTCATTTTGTTCGCCAAGTGAAAGATCTGCTTCATGCAATCTTCCATGAACGTGTTCTCTCCAGAGGTTTTCCAGATACATGGCCTGCAAGATCACCTGACCGAAGTCCATGTGAATTTTGGCTCCGGGGGTATCTGAAAGAACGCGTTTGCCAGGGGCACGTTCGGCCTCTACCTGTTCTGAAGGCCATTATACAGGCACACCTTGTTCAGACCCCACCGGAACTGCTGCGAGCAATAGTTCGCCAAGTCGTTTTACGGATGCAGCACCTCGTCGTCGCCTCCGGTGCTCTGATTGAACAAATTGTGTATGGGGCGGTTTGTAACAAAATCAACATTACGTTTTTCTCACTTATTTGAGCTTTTCTGCCGACGTCCCGTTCCTAATCCATTACATATGCAAAAATTTCTGTCCTTGGATTTAGAGCGCCAGATTTTCACCTGATGGCCATAACTGGACCTCATTTTTTTTCCAGCGTTAATTAGTTCCGTATTATAGCATTAGAATATCTGGATACTCTGCAAATCACATTCAAGTGCCTGGCAGAGGGTTCATCGAATCGCCTTATCAATTCTCTATTATTCCAATCTCGTATAGCTTGCGGAAAGAATGAACACCTATATCTTTCCGTACGAGCTCTGATTTCCCTTATTTTATCGTGGTGATCGTTCCTGCCGGCGATTGTGGCCGAGCGGTTCTAGGCGCTTCAGTCTGCAACCGCGCGACCGCTACGGCCGAAGTTCGAATCCTGCCTCGCTCATGGATGTGTGTGATGTCCTTAGGTTAGTTAGGTTTAAGTAGTTCTAAGTTCTAGGGGACTGATGAGCTCCGATGTTAAGTCCCACAGTGCTCACAGCCATTTGAACCATTTGATCGTTCCTCCCTATGTAGGTCGGTGTCAGCAAAATATTTTCGCTTTCGGAGGAGAAAGTTGGTGATAGGAATTTCGTGAGAAGATTCCGTCGCAATGAAAAACGCCTTTCTTTCAATGATTTCCAGCCGAAATCCTGTATCATTTCTGTGACACTCTCTCCCATATTTCGCTGTAATAGAAAACGTGCTGCGTTTCTTTGAACTTTTTCGATGTACTTCGTCAGTCGTATCTGATAAGGATCCCACACCGCGTACCAGTATTCTAGAAGAGGACGGAGAAGCGTAGTGTAGACAGTCTCCTTAGTAGGTCTGTTAGATTTTCTAAGTGTCCTGCCAATAAAACGCAGTCTTTGGTTAGCCTTCCCCACAACATTTTCTGTGTGTTCCTTCCAATTTAAGTTGTTCGTAATTGTAATATCTAGGTATTTAGTTGAACCTCTGTGAGTAGTTGTACGTTAATTATAACCACCCGGCACTTTCCAAACTTGTGGCACCGTCCGTATTAGAGTCTCGCTCCCGCAGAGACAGTTTTAATCTGCCCGGAAGCTTAAAAAAACCGCACACTCCAGTACAAGGTTTAATTACCACATCAAAAAGCAAAATTACGTAATTCTTTTTGTATGTTTGCTGGTACATATCTGCAATACGGGTGTACAATAAAATCCACGTCCACGGTAACGTAAGCACGTCGCTAGAGAAATCAATACAGAATAGCCTAGCTCACTGACAAAGTGCTATTCGGCAGCAGTGGAATAGTTACAGCTGTGTCAGGCCGGTTCAGATGACCTCCACAGCCACCTGGCGTTTTCTGGCCTCTGAAATAAATGTCACGCGAGGAGCTGAACTTTGCTGCTAGAACTAGACAAAAATATCAGCTGCTTTTCGCGGGCAGTGGGCTGACATCTGTGTATTTTTGTACAGTTGTGGATAAGTGAGCGGCGTGAACAATATTCTAAAAAACCTGGCTAGGACGTATGAGCACGTGAGGAGGGGAGGGGCGGCGGTGGCGCCTGAAGATCAATCTTTTATGTTTCTCTCGAAAAATTCGAAAGCAGCGGCTTCTAGCGAAAATATTTCCCCGCGTAAAATTAAACTACATTAAATTTCCTACAGACAAGGTCCTACTGATTTTTGTTTCTAGGACTAACCGTTTCCGCGTCGACGCGACAGAAAAATCGCAGATTATCAGAAACTATGTTTTAATGTTATAAAATACACTAATGGCCATTAAAATTGCTACACCACGAAGAAATGCAGATGATAAATGGGTATTCATTGGACAAATATATTATACTAGAACTGACAAGTGATTACATTTTCACGCAATTTGGGTGAATTGATCCTGAGAAATCAGTACCCAGAACAACCACCTCTGGCCGTAATAACGGCCTTGATACGCCTGGGCATTGAGTCAAACAGAGCTTGGATGGCGCGTACAGGTACAGCTGCCCATGCAGCTTCAACACGAGACCACAGTTCATCAAGAGTAGTGACTGGCGTATTGTGACGAGCCAGTTGCTCGGCCACCATAGACAAGACGTTTTCAGTTGGTGAGAGATCTGGAGAATGTGCTGGCCAGGCAGCAGTCGAACATTTTCTGTATCCAGAAAACCTGAAACATACGGTCGTGCATTATTCTGATGAAATGTAGGGTTTCGCAGGGATCGAATGAAGGGTAGAGCCACGGATCGTAACACATCTGAAATGTAACGTCCACTGTTCAAAGTGCCGTCAATGCGAACAAGAGGTGACCGAGACGCATAACCAATGGCACCCCATATCATCACGCCGGGTGATACGGCAGTATGGCGATGACGAATACGCGCTTCCAATGTGCGTTCACCGCGATGTCACCAAACGCGGATTCGACCATCATGATGCTGTAAACAGAACCTGGATTCATCCGAAAAAATGACGTTTTGCCATTCGTGCACCCAGGTTCGTCGTTGAGTACACCATCGCAGGCGCTCCTGTCTTTGATGCAGCGTCAAGGGTAACCGCAGCCACGGTCTCCGAGCTGACAGTCCATGCTGCTGCAAACGTCGTCGAACTGTTGGTGCAGATGGTTGTTGTCTTGCAAACGTCCCCATGTGTTGACTCACAGATGGAGACGTGGCTGCATGATCAGTTACAGCCATGTGGATAAGATGCCTGTCATGTCGACTGCTAGTCATACGAGGCCTTTGGCATCCAGCACGGCGTTCCGTATTACCCTCCTGAACCGACCGATTACATATTCTGCTAACAGTCATTGGATCTCGACCAACGCGAGCAGAAATGTCGCGATACGATAAACCGCAATCGCGATAAGCTACAATCCGACCTTTATCAAAGTCGGAAACGTGATGGTACGCATTTCTCCCCCTTACACGAGGCATCACAACAACGTTTCACCAGGCAACGCCAGTCAAGTGCTGTTTGTGTATGAGAAATCGGTTGGAAACTTTCCTCATGTCTGCACGTTGTAGGTGTCGCCACCGGCGCCAACCTTGTGTGAATGCTCTGAAAAGCTAATCATTTGCATATCACAGCATCTTCTTCCTGTCGGTTAAATTTCGCGTCTGTAGCGCGTCATCTCCGCGGTGTAGCAATTTTAATGGCCAGTAGTGTATATCTTTACCCCTAAATGAAGTAAGTTACGGACAAATATTAAATATGTGTGCCACATCTAAGTGCAGTAGAGCCGTGTTAAGGGATAAATTGTGTTCTGCGGGTATAACAGGAGAAAGGCCAAGGGCAGAGGGGACGACCGAAGCGTAGGGGAAGGTAGGTCATGATGGTATTACTCCTTATCCCTCGTTACACTCATTCCTCGCGCTTGCAATGGCCTAAAAGTTGTGTGCTCTCTACTTCGTCCTATACAACGTCCGGGGAAGATGTTGTTGAGGTGTCGGCAAACAGTATTCACGAAGTGGGTTGTTGCTCCGTCATGCAGACGTAACATGAACTGTCGTATTTCCAAAGGTAGATTCTCAAGCAGCCCAGGGAGAGTGTTACGCACCAAATCCTGGTAAGTTCGTAAGTCGAGGCGTTGTGGAATAATGACGTGTCCAAGAACGTGGTCTCCAATAATCCCTGCCCACGCATTGATGCCGAACCGATGCTGATGAGACGCCTCAACCATTACCCAAGGAATGTCTGTAGCCCGCAGATGACGATCATGCAAACTGATAATACCAGTTCTGTTAAAGGTTGCTTCGTCGGTAAAAGGGACTGATGAGAGAAATCTCATAACTGAGAACCTCTGGTGCAAAAACCATCGACGAAATCCTTTCCGTAGAGGGAAATCAGCTGCCGATAATCCTTGCACTGGTCGCAGCTGATGGGAAAAGCAGTGGTTATCATGCAGGATACACGTAAACGTACTTTGGCTTACGCCATGTTGGGGAGCCACTTGCCTGGAACTTGTACTAGGGTTCGTCTCAAATCCTGTAGAACCTGGTCCTCCAAATCTGGTGTACACACAGTCCCCCGCCTGCCTGCACGTTCGCCCGTATGAAAAGACCCAAGATCGCACAAACGCCCAAACAGGGCTTGAAATGTTGTGTGATGTGGTTGGTGTCTGTGAGGATACTTGTTGTGGTATAGCCTTGCAGCCGATAATCCTTGCACTGGTCGCAGCTGATGGGGTAAGCAGTGGTTATCATGCAGGATACACGTGAACGTACTTTGGCTTACGCCATGTTGGGGAGCCACTTGCCTGGAACTTGTACTAGGGTTCGTCTCAAATCCTGTAGAACCTGGTCCTCCAAATCTGGTGTACACACAGTCCCCCGCCTGCCTGCACGTTCGCCCGTATGAAAAGACCCAAGATCGCACAAACGCCCAAACAGGGCTTGAAATGTTGTGTGATGTGGTTGGTGTCTGTGAGGATACTTGTTGTGGTATAGCCTTGCAGCCGATAATCCTTGCACTGGTCGCAGCTGATGGGGTAAGCAGTGGTTATCATGCAGGATACACGTGAACGTACTTTGGCTTACGCCATGTTGGGGAGCCACTTGCCTGGAACTTGTACTAGGGTTCGTCTCAAATCCTGTAGAACCTGGTCCTCCAAATCTGGTGTACACACAGTCCCCCGCCTGCCTGCACGTTCGCCCGTATGAAAAGACCCAAGATCGCACAAACGCCCAAACAGGGCTTGAAATGTTGTGTGATGTGGTTGGTGTCTGTGAGGATACTTGTTGTGGTATAGCCTTGCAGCCGATAATCCTTGCACTGGTCGCAGCTGATGGGGTAAGCAGTGGTTATCATGCAGGATACACGTAAACGTACTTTGGCTTACGCCATGTTGGGGAGCCACTTGCCTGGAACTTGTACTAGGGTTCGTCTCAAATCCTGTAGAACCTGGTCCTCCAAATCTGATGTACACACAGTCCCCCGCCTGCCTGCACGTTCGCCCGTATGAAAAGACCCAAGATCGCACAAACGCCCAAACAGGGCTTGAAATGTTGTGTGATGTGGTTGGTGTCTGTGAGGATACTTGTTGTGGTATAGCCTTGCAGCCGATAATCCTTGCACTGGTCGCAGCTGATGGGGTAAGCAGTGGTTATCATGCAGGATACACGTAAACGTACTTTGGCTTACGCCATGTTGGGGAGCCACTTGCCTGGAACTTGTACTAGGGTTCGTCTCAAATCCTGTAGAACCTGGTCCTCCAAATCTGATGTACACACAGTCCCCCGCCTGCCTGCACGTTCGCCCGTATGAAAAGACCCAAGATCGCACAAACGCCCAAACAGGGCTTGAAATGTTGTGTGATGTGGTTGGTGTCTGTGAGGATACTTGTTGTGGTATAGCCTTGCAGCCGATAATCCTTGCACTGGTCGCAGCTGATGGGGTAAGCAGTGGTTATCATGCAGGATACACGTAAACGTACTTTGGCTTACGCCATGTTGGGGAGCCACTTGCCTGGAACTTGTACTAGGGTTCGTCTCAAATCCTGTAGAACCTGGTCCTCCAAATCTGATGTACACACAGTCCCCCGCCTGCCTGCACGTTCGCCCGTATGAAAAGACCCAAGATCGCACAAACGCCCAAACAGGGCTTGAAATGTTGTGTGATGTGGTTGGTGTCTGTGAGGATACTTGTTGTGGTATAGCCTTGCAGCCGATAATCCTTGCACTGGTCGCAGCTGATGGGGTAAGCAGTGGTTATCATGCAGGATACACGTAAACGTACTTTGGCTTACGCCATGTTGGGGAGCCACTTGCCTGGAACTTGTACTAGGGTTCGTCTCAAATCCTGTAGAACCTGGTCCTCCAAATCTGATGTACACACAGTCCCCCGCCTGCCTGCACGTTCGCCCGTATGAAAAGACCCAAGATCGCACAAACGCCCAAACAGGGCTTGAAATGTTGTGTGATGTGGTTGGTGTCTGTGAGGATACTTGTTGTGGTATAGCCTTGCAGCCGATAATCCTTGCACTGGTCACAGCTGATGGGGTAAGCAGTGGTTATCATGCAGGATGCACGTAAACGTACTTTGGCTTACGCCATGTTGGGGAGCTACTTGCCTGGAACTTGTACTAGGGTTCGTCTCAAATCCTGTAGAACCTGGTCCTCCAAATCTGATGTACACACAGTCCCCCGCCTGCCTGCACGTTCGCCCGTATGAAAAGACCCAAGATCGCACAAACGCCCAAACAGGGCTTGAAATGTTGTGTGATGTGGTTGGTGTCTGTGAGGATACTTGTTGTGGTATAGCCTTGCAGCCGATAATCCTTGCACTGGTCACAGCTGATGGGGTAAGCAGTGGTTATCATGCAGGATACACGTAAACGTACTTTGGCTTACGCCATGTTGGGGAGCCACTTGCCTGGAACTTGTACTAGGGTTCGTCTCAAATCCTGTAGAACCTGGTCCTCCAAATCTGATGTACACACAGTCCCCCGCCTGCCTGCACGTTCGCCCGTATGAAAAGACCCAAGATCGCACAAACGCCCAAACAGGGCTTGAAATGTTGTGTGATGTGGTTGGTGTCTGTGAGGATACTTGTTGTGGTATAGCCTTGCAGCCGATAATCCTTGCACTGGTCGCAGCTGATGGGGTAAGCAGTGGTTATCATGCAGGATACACGTAAACGTACTTTGGCTTACGCCATGTTGGGGAGCCACTTGCCTGGAACTTGTACTAGGGTTCGTCTCAAATCCTGTAGAACCTGGTCCTCCAAATCTGATGTACACACAGTCCCCCGCCTGCCTGCACGTTCGCCCGTATGAAAAGACCCAAGATCGCACAAACGCCCAAACAGGGCTTGAAATGTTGTGTGATGTGGTTGGTGTCTGTGAGGATACTTGTTGTGGTATAGCCTTGCAGCCGATAATCCTTGCACTGGTCGCAGCTGATGGGGTAAGCAGTGGTTATCATGCAGGATACACGTAAACGTACTTTGGCTTACGCCATGTTGGGGAGCCACTTGCCTGGAACTTGTACTAGGGTTCGTCTCAAATCCTGTAGAACCTGGTCCTCCAAATCTGATGTACACACAGTCCCCCGCCTGCCTGCACGTTCGCCCGTATGAAAAGACCCAAGATCGCACAAACGCCCAAACAGGGCTAGAAATGTTGTGTGATGTGGTTGGTGTCTGTGACGATACTTGTTGTGGTATAGCCTTGCAGCCGATAATCCTTGCACTGGTCGCAGCTGATGGGGTAAGCAGTGGTTATCATGCAGGATACACGTGAACGTACTTTGGCTTACGCCATGTTGGGGAGCCACTTGCCTGGAACTTGTACTAGGGTTCGTCTCAAATCCTGTAGAACCTGGTCCTCCAAATCTGATGTACACACAGTCCCCCGCCTGCCTGCACGTTCGCCCATATGAAAAGACCCAAGATCGCACAAACGCCCAAACAGGGCTTGAAATGTTGTGTGATGTGGTTGGTGTCTGTGAGGATACTTGTTGTGGTATAGCCTTGCAGCCGATAATCCTTGCACTGGTCGCAGCTGATGGGGTAAGCAGTGGTTATCATGCAGGATACACGTAAACGTACTTTGGCTTACGCCATGTTGGGGAGCCACTTGCCTGGAACTTGTACTAGGGTTCGTCTCAAATCCTGTAGAACCTGGTCCTCCAAATCTGGTGTACACACAGTCCCCCGCCTGCCTGCACGTTCGCCCGTATGAAAAGACCCAAGATCGCACAAACGCCCAAACAGGGCTTGAAATGTTGTGTGATGTGGTTGGTGTCTGTGAGGATACTTGTTGTGGTATAGCCTTGCAGCCGATAATCCTTGCACTGGTCACAGTTGATGGGGTAAGCAGTGGTTATCATGCAGGATACACGTAAACGTACTTTGGCTTACGCCATGTTGGGGAGCCACTTGCCTGGAACTTGTACTAGGGTTCGTCTCAAATCCTGTAGAACCTGGTCCTCCAAATCTGATGTACACACAGTCCCCCGCCTGCCTGCACGTTCGCCCGTATGAAAAGACCCAAGATCGCACAAACGCCCAAACAGGGCTTGATATGTTGTGTGATGTGGTTGGTGTCTGTGAGGATACTTGTTGTGGTATAGCCTTGCAGCCGATAATCCTTGCACTGGTCGCAGCTGATGGGGTAAGCAGTGGTTATCATGCAGGATACACGTGAACGTACTTTGGCTTACGCCATGTTGGGGAGCCACTTGCCTGGAACTTGTACTAGGGTTCGTCTCAAATCCTGTAGAACCTGGTCCTCCAAATCTGATGTACACACAGTCCCCCGCCTGCCTGCACGTTCGCCCGTATGAAAAGACCCAAGATCGCACAAACGCCCAAACAGGGCTTGAAATGTTGTGTGATGTGGTTGGTGTCTGTGAGGATACTTGTTGTGGTATAGCCTTGCAGCCGATAATCCTTGCACTGGTCGCAGCTGATGGGGTAAGCAGTGGTTATCATGCAGGATACACGTAAACGTACTTTGGCTTACGCCATGTTGGGGAGCCACTTGCCTGGAACTTGTACTAGGGTTCGTCTCAAATCCTGTAGAACCTGGTCCTCCAAATCTGATGTACACACAGTCCTCCGCCTGCCTGCACGTTCGCCCGTATGAAAAGACCCAAGATCGCACAAACGCCCAAACAGGGCTTGAAATGTTGTGTGATGTGGTTGGTGTCTGTGAGGATACTTGTTGTGGTATAGCCTTGCAGCCGATAATCCTTGCACTGGTCGCAGCTGATGGGGTAAGCAGTGGTTATCATGCAGGATACACGTAAACGTACTTTGGCTTACGCCATGTTGGGGAGCCACTTGCCTGGAACTTGTACTAGGGTTCGTCTCAAATCCTGTAGAACCTGGTCCTCCAAATCTGGTGTACACACAGTCCCCCGCCTGCCTGCACGTTCGCCCGTATGAAAAGACCCAAGATCGCACAAACGCCCAAACAGGGCTTGAAATGTTGTGTGATGTGGTTGGTGTCTGTGAGGATACTTGTTGTGGTATAGCCTTGCAGCCGATAATCCTTGCACTGATCGCAGCTGATGGGGTAAGCAGTGGTTATCATGCAGGATACACGTGAACGTACTTTGGCTTACGCCATGTTGGGGAGCCACTTGCCTGGAACTTGTACTAGGGTTCGTCTCAAATCCTGTAGAACCTGGTCCTCCAAATCTGGTGTACACACAGTCCCCCGCCTGCCTGCACGTTCGCCCGTATGAAAAGACCCAAGATCGCACAAACGCCCAAACAGGGCTTGAAATGTTGTGTGATGTGGTTGGTGTCTGCGAGGATACTTGTTGTGGTATAGCCTTGCAGCCGATAATCCTTGCACTGGTCGCAGCTGATGGGGTAAGCAGTGGTTATCATGCAGGATACACGTAAACGTACTTTGGCTTACGCCATGTTGGTTAGCCACTTGCCTGGAACTTGTACTAGGGTTCGTCTCAAATCCTGTAGAACCTGGTCCTCCAAATCTGGTGTACACACAGTCCCCCGCCTGCCTGCACGTTCGCCCGTATGAAAAGACCCAAGATCGCACAAACGCCCAAACAGGGCTTGAAATGTTGTGTGATGTGGTTGGTGTCTGTGAGGATACTTGTTGTGGTATAGCCTTGCAGCCGATAATCCTTGCACTGGTCACAGCTGATGGGGTAAGCAGTGGTTATCATGCAGGATACACGTAAACGTACTTTGGCTTACGCCATGTTGGGGAGCCACTTGCCTGGAACTTGTACTAGGGTTCGTCTCAAATCCTGTAGAACCTGGTCCTCCAAATCTGATGTACACACAGTCCCCCGCCTGCCTGCACGTTCGCCCGTATGAAAAGACCCAAGATCGCACAAACGCCCAAACAGGGCTTGAAATGTTGTGTGATGTGGTTGGTGTCTGTGAGGATACTTGTTGTGGTATAGCCTTGCAGCCGATAATCCTTGCACTGGTCACAGCTGATGGGGTAAGCAGTGGTTATCATGCAGGATACACGTAAACGTACTTTGGCTTACGCCATGTTGGGGAGCCACTTGCCTGGAACTTGTACTAGGGTTCGTCTCAAATCCTGTAGAACCTGGTCCTCCAAATCTGATGTACACACAGTCCCCCGCCTGCCTGCACGTTCGCCCGTATGAAAAGACCCAAGATCGCACAAACGCCCAAACAGGGCTTGAAATGTTGTGTGATGTGGTTGGTGTCTGTGAGGATACTTGTTGTGGTATAGTCTTGCAGCCGATAATCCTTGCACTGGTCGCAGCTGATGGGGTAAGCAGTGGTTATCATGCAGGATACACGTAAACGTACTTTGGCTTACGCCATGTTCGGGAGCCACTTGCCTGGAACTTGTACTAGGGTTCGTCTCAAATCCTGTAGAACCTGGTCCTCCAAATCTGATGTACACACAGTCCCCCGCCTGCCTGCACGTTCGCCCGTATGAAAAGACCCAAGATCGCACAAACGCCCAAACAGGGCTTGAAATGTTGTGTGATGTGGTTGGTGTCTGTGAGGATACTTGTTGTGGTATAGCCTTGCAGCCGATAATCCTTGCACTGGTCGCAGCTGATGGGGTAAGCAGTGGTTATCATGCAGGATACACGTAAACGTACTTTGGCTTACGCCATGTTGGGGAGCCACTTGCCTGGAACTTGTACTAGGGTTCGTCTCAAATCCTGTAGAACCTGGTCCTCCAAATCTGATGTACACACAGTCCCCCGCCTGCCTGCACGTTCGCCCGTATGAAAAGACCCAAGATCGCACAAACGCCCAAACAGGGCTTGAAATGTTGTGTGATGTGGTTGGTGTCTGTGAGGATACTTGTTGTGGTATAGCCTTGAAGCCGATAATCCTTGCACTGGTCACAGCTGATGGGGTAAGCAGTGGTTATCATGCAGGATACACGTAAACGTACTTTGGCTTACGCCATGTTGGGGAGCCACTTGCCTGGAACTTGTACTAGGGTTCGTCTCAAATCCTGTAGAACCTGGTCCTCCAAATCTGGTGTACACACAGTCCCCCGCCTGCCTGCACGTTTGCCCGTATGAAAAGACCCAAGATCGCACAAACGCCCAAACAGGGCTTGAAATGTTGTGTTATGTGGTTGGTGTCTGTGAGGATACTTGTTGTGGTATAGCCTTGCAGCCGATAATCCTTGCACTGGTCACAGCTGATGGGGTAAGCAGTGGTTATCATGCAGGATACACGTGAACGTACTTTGGCTTACGCCATGTTGGGGAGCCACTTGCCTGGAACTTGTACTAGGGTTCGTCTCAAATCCTGTAGAACCTGGTCCTCCAAATCTGATGTACACACAGTACCCCGCCTGCCTGCACGTTCGCCCGTATGAAAAGACCCAAGATCGCACAAACGCCCAAACAGGGCTTGAAATGTTGTGTGATGTGGTTGGTGTCTGTGAGGATACTTGTTGTGGTATAGCCTTGCAGCCGATAATCCTTGCACTGGTCGCAGCTGATGGGGTAAGCAGTGGTTATCATGCAGGATACACGTAAACGTACTTTGGCTTACGCCATGTTGGGGAGCCACTTGCCTGGAACTTGTACTAGGGTTCGTCTCAAATCCTGTAGAACCTGGTCCTCCAAATCTGGTGTACACACAGTCCCCCGCCTGCCTGCACGTTCGCCCGTACGAAAAGACCCAAGATCGCACAAACGCCCAAACAGGGCTTGAAATGTTGTGTGATGTGGTTGGTGTCTGTGAGGATACTTGTTGTGGTATAGCCTTGCAGCCGATAATCCTTGCACTGGTCGCAGCTGATGGGGTAAGCAGTGGTTATCATGCAGGATACACGTAAACGTACTTTGGCTTACGCCATGTTGGGGAGCCACTTGCCTGGAACTTGTACTAGGGTTCGTCTCAAATCCTGTAGAACCTGGTCCTCCAAATCTGGTGTACACACAGTCCCCCGCCTGCCTGCACGTTCGCCCGTATGAAAAGACCCAAGATCGCACAAACGCCCAAACAGGGCTTGAAATGTTGTGTGATGTGGCTGGTGTCTGTGAGGATACTTGTTGTGGTATAGCCTTGCAGCCGATAATCCTTGCACTGGTCGCAGCTGATGGGGTAAGCAGTGGTTATCATGCAGGATACACGTAAACGTACTTTGGCTTACGCCATGTTGGGGAGCCACTTGCCTGGAACTTGTACTACGGTTCGTCTCAAATCCTGTAGAACCTGGTCCTCCAAATCTGGTGTACACACAGTCCCCCGCCTGCCTGCACGTTCGCCCGTATGAAAAGACCCAAGATCGCACAAACGCCCAAACAGGGCTTGAAATGTTGTGTGATGTGGTTGGTGTCTGTGAGGATACTTGTTGTGGTATAGCCTTGCAGCCGATAATCCTTGCACTGGTCGCAGCTGATGGGGTAAGCAGTGGTTATCATGCAGGATACACGTAAACGTACTTTGGCTTACGCCATGTTGGGGAGCCACTTGCCTGGAACTTGTACTAGGGTTCGTCTCAAATCCTGTAGAACCTGGTCCTCCAAATCTGATGTACACACAGTCCCCCGCCTGCCTGCACGTTCGCCCGTATGAAAAGACCCAAGATCGCACAAACGCCCAAACAGGGCTTGAAATGTTGTGTGATGTGGTTGGTGTCTGTGAGGATACTTGTTGTGGTATAGCCTTGCAGCCGATAATCCTTGCACTGGTCGCAGCTGATGGGGTAAGCAGTGGTTATCATGCAGGATACACGTAAACGTACTTTGGCTTACGCCATGTTGGGGAGCCACTTGCCTGGAACTTGTACTAGGGTTTGTCTCAAATCCTGTAGAACCTGGTCCTCCAAATCTGGTGTACACACAGTCCCCCGCCTGCCTGCACGTTCGCCCGTATGAAAAGACCCAAGATCGCACAAACGCCCAAACAGGGCTTGAAATGTTGTGTGATGTGGTTGGTGTCTGTGAGGATACTTGTTGTGGTATAGCCTTGCAGCCGATAATCCTTCCACTGGTCACAGCTGATGGGGTAAGCAGTGGTTATCATGCAGGATACACGTAAACGTACTTTGGCTTACGCCATGTTGGGGAGCCACTTGCCTGGAACTTGTACTAGGGTTCGTCTCAAATCCTGTAGAACCTGGTCCTCCAAATCTGATGTACACACAGTCCCCCGCCTGCCTGCACGTTCGCCCGTATGAAAAGACCCAAGATCGCACAAACGCCCAAACAGGGCTTGAAATGTTGTGTGATGTGGTTGGTGTCTGTGAGGATACTTGTTGTGGTATAGCCTTGCAGCCGATAATCCTTGCACTGGTCGCAGCTGATGGGGTAAGCAGTGGTTATCATGCAGGATACACGTAAACGTACTTTGGCTTACGCCATGTTGGGGAGCCACTTGCCTGGAACTTGTACTAGGGTTCGTCTCAAATCCTGTAGAACCTGGTCCTCCAAATCTGGTGTACACACAGTCCCCCGCCTGCCTGCACGTTCGCCCGTATGAAAAGACCCAAGATCGCACAAACGCCCAAACAGGGCTTGAAATGTTGTGTGATGTGGTTGGTGTCTGTGAGGATACTTGTTGTGGTATAGCCTTGCAGCCGATAATCCTTGCACTGATCGCAGCTGATGGGGTAAGCAGTGGTTATCATGCAGGATACACGTGAACGTACTTTGGCTTACGCCATGTTGGGGAGCCACTTGCCTGGAACTTGTACTAGGGTTCGTCTCAAATCCTGTAGAACCTGGTCCTCCAAATCTGATGTACACACAGTCCCCCGCCTGCCTGCACGTTCGCCCGTATGAAAAGACCCAAGATCGCACAAACGCCCACACAGGGCTTGAAATGTTGTGTGATGTGGTTGGTGTCTGTGAGGATACTTGTTGTGGTATAGCCTTGCAGCCGATAATCCTTGCACTGGTCGCAGCTGATGGGGTAAGCAGTGGTTATCATGCAGGATACACGTAAACGTACTTTGGCTTACGCCATGTTGGGGAGCCACTTGCCCGGAACTTGTACTAGGGTTCGTCTCAAATCCTGTAGAACCTGGTCCTCCAAATCTGGTGTACACACAGTCCCCCGACTGCCTGCACGTTCGCCCGTATGAAAAGACCCAAGATCGCACAAACGCCCAAACAGGGCTTGAAATGTTGTGTGATGTGGTTGGTGTCTGTGAGGATACTTGTTGTGGTATAGCCTTGCAGCCGATAATCCTTGCACTGATCGCAGCTGATGGGGTAAGCAGTGGTTGTCATGCAGGATACACGTGAACGTACTTTGGCTTACGCCATGTTGGGGAGCCACTTGCCTGGAACTTGTACTAGGGTTCGTCTCAAATCCTGTAGAACCTGGTCCTCCAAATCTGGTGTACACACAGTCCCCCGCCTGCCTGCACGTTCACCCATATGAAAAGACCCAAGATCGCACAAACGCCCAAACAGGGCTTGAAATGTTGTGTGATGTGGTTGGTGTCTGTGAGGATACTTGTTGTGGTATAGCCTTGCAGCCGATAATCCTTGCACTGGTCGCAGCTGATGGGGTAAGCAGTGGTTATCATGCAGGATACACGTGAACGTACTTTGGCTTACGCCATGTTGGGGAGCCACTTGCCTGGAACTTGTACTAGGGTTCGTCTCAAATCCTGTAGAACCTGGTCCTCCAAATCTGGTGTACACACAGTCCCCCACCTGCCTGCACGTTCGCCCGTATGAAAAGACCCAAGATCGCACAAACGCCCAAACAGGGCTTGAAATGTTGTGTGATGTGGTTGGTGTCTGTGAGGATACTTGTTGTGGTATAGCCTTGAAGCCGATAATCCTTGCACTGATCGCAGCTGATGGGGTAAGCAGTGGTTATCATGCAGGATACACGTGAACGTACTTTGGCTTACGCCATGTTGGGGAGCCACTTGCCTGGAACTTGTACTAGGGTTCGTCTCAAATCCTGTAGAACCTGGTCCTCCAAATCTGGTGTACACACAGTCCCCCGCCTGCCTGCACGTTCGCCCGTATGAAAAGACCCAAGATCGCACAAACGCCCAAACAGGGCTTGAAATGTTGTGTGATGTGGTTGGTGTCTGTGAGGATACTTGTTGTGGTATAGCCTTGCAGCCGATAATCCTTGCACTGATCGCAGCTGATGGGGTAAGCAGTGGTTATCATGCAGGATACACGTGAACGTACTTTGGCTTACGCCATGTTGGGGAGCCACTTGCCTGGAACTTGTACTAGGGTTCGTCTCAAATCCTGTAGAACCTGGTCCTCCAAATCTGGTGTACACACAGTCCCCCGCCTGCCTGCACGTTCGCCCGTATGAAAAGACCCAAGATCGCACAAACGCCCAAACAGGGCTTGAAATGTTGTGTGATGTGGTTGGTGTCTGTGAGGATACTTGTTGTGGTATAGCCTTGCAGCCGATAATCCTTGCACTGGTCGCAGCTGATGGGGTAAGCAGTGGTTATCATGCAGGATACACGTAAACGTACTTTGGCTTACGCCATGTTGGGGAGCCACTTGCCTGGAACTTGTACTAGGGTTCGTCTCAAATCCTGTAGAACCTGGTCCTCCAAATCTGGTGTACACACAGTCCCCCGCCTGCCTGCACGTTCGCCCGTATGAAAAGACCCAAGATCGCACAAACGCCCAAACAGGGCTTGAAATGTTGTGTGATGTGGTTGGTGTCTGTGAGGATACTTGTTGTGGTATAGCCTTGCAGCCGATAATCCTTGCACTGGTCGCAGCTGATGGGGTAAGCAGTGGTTATCATGCAGGATACACGTAAACGTACTTTGGCTTACGCCATGTTGGGGAGCCACTTGCCTGGAACTTGTACTAGGGTTCGTCTCAAATCCTGTAGAACCTGGTCCTCCAAATCTGGTGTACACACAGTCCCCCGCCTGCCTGCACGTTCGCCCGTATGAAAAGACCCAAGATCGCACAAACGCCCAAACAGGGCTTGAAATGTTGTGTGATGTGGTTGGTGTCTGTGAGGATACTTGTTGTGGTATAGTCTTGCAGCCGATAATCCTTGCACTGGTCGCAGCTGATGGGGTAAGCAGTGGTTATCATGCAGGATACACGTAAACGTACTTTGGCTTATGCCATGTTGGGGAGCCACTTGCCTGGAACTTGTACTAGGGTTCGTCTCAAATCCTGTAGAACCTGGTCCTCCAAATCTGGTGTACACACAGTCCCCCGCCTGCCTGCACGTTGGCCCGTATGAAAAGACCCAAGATCGCACAAACGCCCAAACAGGGCTTGAAATGTTGTGTGATGTGGTTGGTGTCTGTGAGGATACTTGTTGTGGTATAGCCTTGCAGCCGATAATCCTTGCACTGGTCGCAGCTGATGGGGTAAGCAGTGGTTATCATGCAGGATACACGTAAACGTACTTTGGCTTATGCCATGTTGGGGAGCCACTTGCCTGGAACTTGTACTAGGGTTCGTCTCAAATCCTGTAGAACCTGGTCCTCCAAATCTGGTGTACACACAGTCCCCCGCCTGCCTGCACGTTCGCCCGTATGAAAAGACCCAAGATCGCACAAACGCCCAAACAGGGCTTGAAATGTTGTGTGATGTGGTTGGTGTCTGTGAGGATACTTGTTGTGGTATAGCCTTGCAGCCGATAATCCTTGCACTGGTCGCAGCTGATGGGGTAAGCAGTGGTTATCATGCAGGATACACGTAAACGTACTTTGGCTTACGCCATGTTGGGGAGCCACTTGCCTGGAACTTGTACTAGGGTTCGTCTCAAATCCTGTAGAACCTGGTCCTCCAAATCTGGTGTACACACAGTCCCCCGCCTGCCTGCACGTTCGCCCGTATGAAAAGACCCAAGATCGCACAAACGCCCAAACAGGGCTTGAAATGTTGTGTGATGTGGTTGGTGTCTGTGAGGATACTTGTTGTGGTATAGCCTTGCAGCCGATAATCCTTGCACTGGTCGCAGCTGATGGGGTAAGCAGTGGTTATCATGCAGGATACACGTAAACGTACTTTGGCTTACGCCATGTTGGGGAGCCACTTGCCTGGAACTTGTACTAGGGTTCGTCTCAAATCCTGTAGAACCTGGTCCTCCAAATCTGGTGTACACACAGTCCCCCGCCTGCCTGCACGTTCGCCCGTATGAAAAGACCCAAGATCGCACAAACGCCCAAACAGGGCTTGAAATGTTGTGTGATGTGGTTGGTGTCTGTGAGGATACTTGTTGTGGTATAGCCTTGCAGCCGATAATCCTTGCACTGGTCGCAGCTGATGGGGTAAGCAGTGGTTATCATGCAGGATACACGTAAACGTACTTTGGCTTACGCCATGTTGGGGAGCCACTTGCCTGGAACTTGTACTAGGGTTCGTCTCAAATCCTGTAGAACCTGGTCCTCCAAATCTGGTGTACACACAGTCCCCCGCCTGCCTGCACGTTCGCCCGTATGAAAAGACCCAAGATCGCACAAACGCCCAAACAGGGCTTGAAATGTTGTGTGATGTGGTTGGTGTCTGTGAGGATACTTGTTGTGGTATAGCCTTGCAGCCGATAATCCTTGCACTGGTCACAGCTGATGGGGTAAGCAGTGGTTATCATGCAGGATACACGTAAACGTACTTTGGCTTACGCCATGTTGGGGAGCCACTTGCCTGGAACTTGTACTAGGGTTCGTCTCAAATCCTGTAGAACCTGGTCCTCCAAATCTGATGTACACACAGTCCCCCGCCTGCCTGCACGTTCGCCCGTATGAAAAGACCCAAGATCGCACAAACGCCCAAACAGGGCTTGAAATGTTGTGTGATGTGGTTGGTGTCTGTGAGGATACTTGTTGTGGTATAGCCTTGCAGCCGATAATCCTTGCACTGATCGCAGCTGATGGGGTAAGCAGTGGTTATCATGCAGGATACACGTAAACGTACTTTGGCTTATGCCATGTTGGGGAGCCACTTGCCTGGAACTTGTACTAGGGTTCGTCTCAAATCCTGTAGAACCTGGTCCTCCAAATCTGGTGTACACACAGTCCCCCGCCTGCCTGCACGTTCGCCCGTATGAAAAGACCCAAGATCGCACAAACGCCCAAACAGGGCTTGAAATGTTGTGTGATGTGGTTGGTGTCTGTGAGGATACTTGTTGTGGTATAGCCTTGCAGCCCCTCCCCCCCCCCCCCCCCCCCCGCCCCCCGCAACCGTTTCCATCTGCTTGGCCGCAAACAAATACTATCTCGGCTTGTTCCCAAAATGAATACCGAACCATTCTGCTGTTTACAGTGTGCTGCGTAAATAACACAGCCTGCAACAACAAGGCACACACAGCATATGCTCAGAGGAACTTTCATTCATCAGCGCTCTCTACCGTGGCAGATGTTCATAGGACATTTTGTCCTCCAGTTCCAGTCAGGAATCTGTCCCTGCAGTTTGTCGGTTTTATTAATGTTCATTCGGTATGTTTCGCGAGACACGACCGCAAACAGACGGATATATATGGCTAAAACTAACACCTGGCAATTCTAAACGCAAATGTATTACTAAAAAAAATGTATTATTACAAGAAAGCTTCTCTGCTAGTCTACTTTTGAACACAAATTGGATTGATATAAATACTTGTCGCAACGTACAACTAACTTCTGAAATCCACTCTCATAAAAATCTAGTGTCATATTCAACAACCACCTCAGAACAGTCATTCTGACGTAACCTTTAAAGCGTTCTGTACGAATTTCATAAAAATCAGATCTTGAAATCTGAGGGAACTCATTAGAAAATAGCTAATTCATAAAGTGTTTTCTTGAACTGTATTGCACAAACTTCCTGCACCAAGGCTCCAGTAATGATAGATGATGGCCCACACACTTCATCTTTAGAGGCTATAACCCTTTTCTTACCATTCCATTAGTCATACTGTTTCTCCCATAAACTTCACTAATCTGCCGATGAATATTGACCGCTTCTATGTCTTTCCACACAGAAAACTAATGACGACGCTTATTTCACAATAAGCAGGGTTATCATTTAAATGAGGAATTTAAAATAGTGTAGAGAAAAGTAAACGTAGTTAAATGCCTCCCTCATAGCATGTATGGTCAAACAGGCATTCAGCTCGCATGCACGGATCGAAGACCGCAGCGCTGCAGCCTTCATATACAAAATCGGCACTTAAAAAGCACGCCTTATACCGTGATGAAAACAAGATGAAACTCGGAGTTAGATAGGAAAGATAAATAGTCCGCGGAAAACCGAGGCTTCGAACCAGTGCAATCTGTTAATTTCACACCCAAAATGTGGTCTGTAAGTATCACGTAAACAAGCTAAATGCAATAGGACGTTAAGGGGCCAATAAGTTGACCGCATTATACGACTGTCTGCAATAGATTTCTTGTACTCGTCACGTGTCTAGAAATTTTGTGCTGGATGGTAGATGCTTCGCTTCAGATATGGGCCGTCGTTTTGTTTTGCTATCACGTGGTTGTTTGAATACATACCACAATATGATGAAAGCAGGAGTACAACCTACCGGTATAAGGCATGCTTTTTCTACCTGACTTGCTCGTCAGTTCTCTAGTATTATTCTTTTTTTGTGTGTGGCGTGCCAAGGTGAAGTCGAACTATTCTTCTGCTCAATGGGACAATTGTGGAAGTCTGTGTAATGAAAAGAATAAGGTCATTAAATAAAATACAGTCCCACTTCCAGCAGCTGTGAATATTACCGAAGTATCACTTTGATGAGTCGTGGATCTAAAATATTTACACGAACTACTTACAGAACAATGGAAAGATTGGTAGAAGCCTGCCTGGGTGAGTTCCACTTTTGATTTCAGAGAAATCTAGGAATACACGATGCAGTACTGGGACTACGATGTAGGCTTGTACGGAAGTGAAACGCGGACGATGAACAGTACAGGCGAGAAGTGACTGGAGGTTTCAGAAGTGTGATGCTGCAGGAGAATGCTGAAGATTAGATGGGTAGATCGAAAACTAATGAAAGGTAGTGAATCGAACAAAGGAGAATAGAAACTTAAGACTCAACTCGACTAAATACAGAGATCATTTGATAGAAGGCATTCTAAGGCATCAAGAAATAGCTACTTTCGTAATGGAGGGAAGTGTGTTGGGTAAAAATTGTAGTGGGTGACAAAGATACGACTATAGTTAGCAGATTCCAGTGGTTGTAGGTTGCAGTAGTTACTGAAAGACGCTAAGGTTAGCACTGTGTAGACCAGAGTGAAGAGCGCCATACTAATCTTCAGACTGAAGATTAGTACAACAGCAACATTTTTGGATATTGGAGAAACTGAGTGGCTCAGAATGGAAAAACCAACAATCACTGAGTGAAAGACTGTTATTTTTTGCTCAGGAAAAAGACGTGAACAAAGCAACAGCATTGTCTTGAATAGGCGGACTGAGAATATCGTTGGTAGATTGTTGCGGGTGAGCAATAGATTCATTACCTCATGTATTTAGACCACACATACCTATAATACAAGGGCAGTTCAATAAGTAATGCAACACATTTTTTTGCTCGGCCAATTTTGGTTGAAAAAACCGGAAATTTCTTGTGGAATATTTTCAAACATTCCCGCTTCGTTTCGTATAGTTTCATTGACTTCCGACAGGTGGCAGCGCTGTACGGAGCTGTTAAAATGGCGTCTGTAACGGATGTGCGTTGCAAACAACGGGCAGTGATCGAGTTTCTTTTGGCGGAAAACCAGGGCATCTCAGATATTCATAGGCGCTTGCAGAATGTCTACAGTGATCTGGCAGTGGACAAAAGCACGGTGAGTCGTTGGGCAAAGCGTGTGTCATCATCGCCGCAAGGTCAAGCAAGACTGTCTGATCTCCCGCGTGCGGGCCGGCCGTGCACAGCTGTGACTCCTGCAATGGCGGAGCGTGCGAACACACTCGTTCGAGATGATCGACGGATCACCATCAAACAACTCAGTGCTCAACTTGACATCTCTGTTGGTAGTGCTGTCACAATTGTTTACCAGTTGGGATATTCAAAGGTTTGTTCCCGCTGGGTCCCTCGTTGTCTAACCGAACACCATAAAGAGCAAAGGAGAACCATCTGTGTGGACTTGCTTGCTCGTCATGTGGCTGAGGGTGACAATTTCTTGTCAAAGATTATTACAGGCGATGAAACATGGGTTCATCACTTCGAACCTGAAACAAAACGGCAATCAATGGAGTGGCGCCACACCCACTCCCCTACCAAGAAAAAGTTTAAAGCCATACCCTCAGCCGGTAAAGTCATGGTTACAGTCTTCTGGGACGCTGAAGGGGTTATTCTGTTCGATGTCCTTCCCCATGGTCAAACGATCAACTCTGAAGTGTATTGTGCTCCTCTTCAGAAATTGAAGAAACGACTTCAGCGTGTTCGTAGGCACAAAAATCTGAACGAACTTCTCCTTCTTCATGACAACGCAAGTCCTCACACAAGTCTTCGCACCCGAGAGGAGCTCACAAAACTTCAGTGGACTGTTCTTCCTCATGCGCCCTACAGCCCCGATCTCGCACTGTCGGATTTCCATATGTTTGGCCCAATGAAGGACGCAATCCGTGGGAGGCACTACGCGGATGATGAAGAAGTTATTGATGCAGTACGACGTTGGCTCCGACATCGACCAGTGGAATGGTACCGTGCAGGCATACAGGCCCTCATTTCAAGGAGGCGTAAGGTCGTAGCATTGAATGGAGATTACGTTGAAAAATAGTGTTGTGTAGCTAAGAGATTGGGGAATAACCTGGTGTATTTCAATGCTGAATAAAACAACCCTTGTTTCAGAAAAAAAGTGTTGCATTACTTATTGAACTGCCCTCGTATATCTCATTCCATTGGCAGGCGGAGCTAATGAATTTGAGGAACATAATTTTGTGATCATATACAAGACGCCCTGAATACTACACCGTGATATGGTGTTAAAATTGTCGCTGTTTGTTTTAATGTTTAGTAGTTAGGTGATCGATGTAGAGTGGAAAGAGCTGTTGGCCACTTTGTAAAATCTGCTTATACAGGGTGAAAAGTATTTAAACCGACAAACTCTGGGAGGTTGTTGGGGACATCAAAACAAATATTTTTCCCCAATGTCATTTTTTCCTATGGGGATTGTTTATACCGGTGGAGGCCATATTACGCTCTTCAGTTGTTAGAGGCCGTATTACGATCTTCAGTTGTTAGAGGGCGTATTACGCTCTTCAATTGTAGACAACTGCTGTCCACCAATGTAGCAGCGCATTGTCTCTGTTTACTAATGGACCGATACACCTGGAGTGAGTACCCTGATATGGTTAGTGCGTACTACGTAGCGCACCACAATGGACGAGCTGCACAGCGGGTTTATCAACAGTATCCTAATCGCCGTATCCCTCTTCATACGACCTTTGCTGCTGTGTACCAACGTCTGCGTGAGACCGGATCATTTAGCAGATTACCTGGACAGGGACGCCGTCGCACGGTAAGAACGCTGCAATTTAAGGAAGCTGTCTTGCAGCATGTGGAGCGGGATCCTTCAATCAGCACCCGTGCAATTGCACGTAACATGGGGGCGAATCAGACGAATGTAAGAACAGTCCTTCGAGAGCAGTTGTTACGTCCATTTCACTTACAGCGTGTCCACAACCTGGAACCAGTTGATTATCCACCCAGAGCACAGTTTTCGCAGTGGTACTTGGAACAGTGTGAAATGCATCCTACATTTCCATCCTCTGTGTTGTTTACCGATGAAGTAACGTTCGGGCGTGATGGAGTCTTCAACATGCACAATTCGCATGTTTGGAGTGAGGATACCCCACATGCCACATTTACTAACGCTCATCAAGTGCGGTTCTTCGTTAATGTGTGGGTCGATGTTGTTGGGGACTGTTCAATAGGGCGTATCTGCTACCTAGGCTATTAAATGGCAGGCACTATTACAATTTTCTCGCCAGAGCATTGCCAGAATTGCTGGAAGACGTCCCGCTCCCTACAAGACAACACATGTGATTCCAACATGACGGAGCGCCGGCACATTTCAGTCGTCGTGTGCGTCGATTCCCGGACCGACGGTTCCCAGAAACGTGGATTGGCAGAGGTGGTCCCGTACCATGGCCTGCTCGATCCCCAGATATGTTCCCTCTGGACTTTTTTGTGTGGGGAGAGATGCGCAACCCTGTTTACGCAACTCCTGTTGCATCAGAAGAGGATCTGGTTGCCCGGATAGTAGCAGCAGCAGCAGCAGGAACAATCCAGGATACTCCTGGAGTTTTTGCCCGTGTCAGACAAAACATGATCGGATTGTTGGTTTAATTAATTTGCCGCCAGAGAAATCTTCCTATACCGGGTTAAATACTCCTCATAGGAAAAAATGACGTTAGGGAAAAATATTTGCTCTGATGTCCCCTACAACCTCTCAGAGTTTGTCGGTTTAAATACTTTTCACCCTGTATAGGTGATATATGCTTTCAATTGTTTGTCATCAGCCATAAAATGTTTAGCTAGTAATAAAGTTCATTTTAAGCGGAGTCTAATGGATACGCTAACTGCTCCTACTCTGTTGACGAATTTCTGGTAGAACTAACTGCTGTATGTATTACTAATAACGTAAAATAACGTGACTACGGTGAGAAATGTTTTGCACATCTTCAGTGCAGTAATGCAACCAATGTAAGTAAGTGTTGTAAACTGCTTTCTGTTTGATGACGCCTGTTTACAATAGCCTATCTTATGCGTCTCAGTGTGTATACGCTTACATGTTTGTGACAACTTTTGTTGGTGATATCTCTTACACGAAAATATGTTTTAGATTTTTCGGGTTATTCATCAAAGAATGGAAGCTATCATCAAGGCTAAGGGTGGCCAACACCATATTGAATTCGAGATTACCGATGGAGGGCATCAAGAACTTGTAAGTCATTTTCAGCCAGGTGTCCGGGTACTTTCGATCATAAAGTGTAAGTAATATATATTCTTATTTTATGACATGGTATATATCCTTGTGATCGCCTCTTCACGGATCAATGGAAGAAAAAGTATTTCCAATCTAATACTCCTGTCTGATTTCTCCCTTTCTATGATCTCAACGACAGCTTCGGCGCTCTCACATCCATATGGGAACTTTACCGCCGAAATGAATAATGATGTCCCCTTCAGTTAGACTGATAATTTCTGTACCAGTCGGACTTGGGAAAATTCGCTTGTGTTCTACACGAGAACACCGAGCATCGATTGTTTGTCTGGATCTTTATGTTCTCATATGGAAGATCATACACAAGGCTAAAAGACTGCTGAGAAGTTGAAAGATGCAGTTATTTTCAACAGCTTTGCTCCTGACATAAAAACCTGGTTTTAACCCATTAATACAACCAAATGTATTGAGTAGAAATGGACGACAATCAGATTCAGTAGCGGTTGAAGCTCCAAGCAACACAAGCCGCCGCTTGGGATGCCAACCTGAGAGGGGCAGTCAAGTGTACCAAGTGTAAGACTGTGTATAGGGTATATCACAGTTAGTAGCGATAACTGATAGGGTTGAATGTGTACGGCGGAAAAGGGAGAAGGGAGGGGGTGCCAAATAATAAGTCGGCTGTGAAAAAAAAAAAAGTTCTCGTATCACCCTGATCAAAGTTACACCTTGCATTACGTAGAAAAAGTGTGTATGAGATCTACATGTATTGTAAGAAATTTAGTGTCCTATATCTTTCTTGGAGGTGACATCAGATGTCTGTTTTTGGTTGTGCTTTTACAGTCTTTACGGAAATGCTACCTTTTCGCTGTCTTTAGGGGTTATCACATGATTAAACTCTATCAGTCTACACAAAATAGGCACTTAATATGGTGTTTTCTATGATCATAAAGGCTATGAACATAATTAAAGTAGCAATTTGTTAGAAATATTGAAAAACATCTGTTTAAAAATATCGTCTGTAACAAACAAACAGACAACATGAGAAGTGATATAAAGGTAAAGCTACTGAGGGTGTAGCCTTTCCAATTTTTTTGATTTATTGGCTTTCGGAACGTGACTATACCGCTATCCAAACACAGGAAATGTAATATTACAAGTGGTTTTGACAGTTCATGTAGATATTATTTTAAGTCGTACCCTGGTACGATGTAACATGGATTAACAAAGGACTATCAGAGTATATGAAAACAAGTAAACAAGACGGAAATGGAACGCAGGTACAAAGTAGCAGTATACTATAAAAATCCAACTGGTAACACAATAAGAAACATGGGAAGAAGCCAAAGAACAGATCCTCGAATTACAGAAACAAGCAGAGAAAATAGGCCTTAAAATTTCTTTTGAAAAAACCAAAATAATCACAAATATAAAAAAGCCAATGAAATATCTTAAAGTAAGAGACCAAAAGATCGAAATTGTTAAAGAATTCAAATATCTTGGTGAATGGATTAGCTGGAACGCCCTTGAGAAAAAAGCAATAGAATTAAGAAGAAACAAAGTTGAACTAGCCTTTCAGCTTACTAAAAATACTTATAATAAAAAGTCCCTCTCATGGAATTCAAAAATAAAACATTACAACACTGTCATTAAACCAGAAGCACTATATGCAGCTGAGACATTATCTATCACTAACCATGGCCCAATTGAAAGGCTAGAGATCAAAGAAAGAAAAATATTGAGAAAAATTTTAGGCCCCAAATTTCATAACGACAAACTAATTCATACCAAAAATGAAACACTCTACAAAACCACAGAAAAACTTTCGGATACAATGAGGAAAAGAAGAATTGAGTTTTATGGGCACATTCTCAGAATGAACCCAAATAGACTTACAAAAAGAATATTTGACTACTTCAGGAATAAAAAATCCAAACCAAATTGGTTTATCCAAACAGAGAAAGACTTAAGAGAACTACACATCACAGAAAAAATGCTCACAGACAGGACCGCAAAAATGATAAGCAAAGACAGAAAAGAGGGATTCCAGCTCCAAAATAGAAAGAAAAGAACCATTGTCATCTCTGATGAGGAAAGAAAAGCAAGATCAGAAAGAATGAAGCAGTACTGGGCGAAAAGAAAGGCACAGAACACACAGAAGTGATTGATTCAACGTACCCCAAAGTTGGGTGAAACGAAGAAGAAGAAGAAGAAGAAATGATAAATCGCCGTTGGTATACTTTTAGGAGACTCTCAATTCAGTCCACATTAATGACTATATCTCTAACTTAACAATAAATTGACCTTTGTATCTCATAAGAGAATTGTTTCAAAAGGTGCGAACAGAGAATTGAATGTTTGTGCAGATCTATAATTACCATACAGACAGAACAGAAGAACAGTTTACAAGAACCGGAGTTGTTTATTACAGCCACATGTAGAGATGCACGAGTATTCAGACACGTGCACATAGGAAGTACGTAGTGACATACATTTAGAGGCTGAGCGTTCCATATTCTGCAGAGTAGATCATGGCGATTTAGTCAGTTAATTGAACTTCGGTCTTTCTCTGGCATTCGAAGTACCATGAGATCAGCCATATCTTGGTGCTGAAGCTGTTGACGAACTCGTATAGTGCTTTAATATGTTGCTGCATCGTCGGATGCTAACAAGATTTCGAGCCTGCTTAACAACTGATGACCAAGAGCCCGAAGATTAATTGCAAGGACATTTATGTGATACGTCTTCCGAGGACATTGTAGAAATATATGGTTTGGATATCCTTCCTCTTCACAAAGACATAGAGTGGTGCGGTTTAGGTTGAGCCTACATAGGTGTTTGTTGAACTTCCAATGATTAAATTTTAGCCGTGCTATAATTGCCGTGAAGCTCCTTGATCTTTGTGCCTTATTATGCTACGGTACTCTTGGAATCGTGGGATGAACTAGTACTCAGTGACTACATTAGATTTTAGACTTCCGCGACCATTCCTCTTGCCGGTCCGAGGACAGCAGCTTTCTGAGCATGGGTACCATATATGTGAGAGTCTATCGTATGTAATAGCTCCGTGAATAGATGTCTGTTTTGATAGTACGTCTACTGGTTCATTTCCAGGTATCTCAAAGTGCCCTTTCATCCTTACCATCACGATATTGCTACATTTCCTCTGCACCCGAAACGCAATGTCGACAGTTGCAGCCACTGTGGTGTTGGTACAACTATTATGATGGTTTCTAATCAGTAGTAGGGCTGACATATTATGAAAGACAATAAGTATTGTGTCTACTGTAGACGTCTGTGCGAATAGCGGGGCTCATGAAATGGTAATTTGCCCGGCTGTCATAATAATGGAGTACGAATCCGGCTTGCATCGGCCATGTTGTTTGCTTCAGGGTACCCAATAAGCACTACCAGTGCCTTCACCAGACTTATACAAATCTGCATACGCAACGAACGCAATGCGACAGTGAGACAGGAATTCCATATCTGTTGCGTTAGTAGGGTCCTGGTTATGACATGTTACACTGGCGTTGACATTAATCTACAGCGATGACGTTTCGTATGGTCTGTTGTAGTGCTGTAGAAGAGGACTTTTCCACACCTAGTGCCATAAGGCCTGTGTCTCCAAATATTCAGCCGCAATGGGTGGAAGTTGTTTATGTAGAGGATTTAACTTCTCCGAAACGTTCGTGGGAAATAATGAACGAGAAGAAATTGTATTTCACTCGAAGCAGGATCCTGAACAATACTTTACTGTTTTAACTACAACATGGACGTAAATAGTGAGTTTCTTTGATAAAAAATTCTCAAGGTGAACAACTCCATTTCAACTATTTCACCCGCTTTCAAAGCTGTGCTACTGATTCCCATTTCTGTCTTACACTGATTTCAGACCAGCGATAACGCAGCTCTCACATGATCGGATGTCGTAAGAGTAAACATTGTGTCTGATAATCGTTTGGGAAATTCAAGATTTCAGCATGGAGATGAGGTCATGCGAGCTTTAGGTGTGATGTATACCGATAAAAGTGTACATTTGTCTATATGTGAGAGGCACTTGATGTCCTCATCACGTCGTGGGGAAGGAGTGTCTGATTACATTTCGCTGCGTCATGCGAGATACAATACTCCAAAGTACGCTTTCACCAGAACATTGTTGAGGAATAGCTCCCATTTACGAAATCGTGGTATCTGCCGACAGAAGTCGAACTGCCCACCAGAATGATACTACAGTCAATACCTCTTACCACGGACAATCCAGTAGCCGACGGCCTTCACTTAATGACTGAGAGCAGCGTTGTTTGCGTAGAGTTGTTAGTGCTAAAAGATAAGCAGCACTGCATGAAATAACCGCAGAAATCAAGGCGGGACGTACAACCAACGTATCCCTTAGGACAGTGCGCCTTTAATGGGCTATGGCAGCAGACGATCGACACGAGTGCCTTTCCTAACAGCGTAACATCGCTTGCAGAGTCTGTCTTGAACTCGTGTTTGTACACTACTGGTCATTAAAATTGCTACACCAAGCACAAATGCAGATGATAAACGGGTATTCATTGGACAAATATATTATACTAGAACTGACACGTGATTACATTTTCACGCCATTTGGGTGCATATATCCTGAGAAATCAGTACACAGAACAACCAACTCTGGCCGTAATAACGGCCTTCATACGCCTGGGCATTGAGTCAAACAGAGCTTGGATGGCGTGTACAGGTACAGCTGTCCATGCAGCTTCAACACGATACCACAGTTCATCGAGAGTAGTGACTGCCGTATTGTGACGAGCCGGTTGCCCGGCCACCATTGACCAGACGTTTTCAGTTGGTGAGAGACCTGGAGAATGTGCTGGTCAGGGCAGTAGTCGAACATTTTCTGTATCCAGAAAGGCCCGTACAGGACCTGCAACTTGCGGTCGTGCATTATCGTGCTGAAATGTATGGTTTCGCAGGGATCGAATTAAGGGTAGAGCCACGGGTCGTAACACATCTGAAATGTAACGTCCACTGTTCAATGTGCCGTCAATGTGAACAAGAGGTGACCAATGGCACCCCATACCATTACGTCGGGTGATACGCCAGTATGGCGATGAGCAATACACGCTTCCAATGTGCGTTCACCGCGATGTCGTCAAACACGGGTGCGACCATCATGATGCTGTAAACAGAACCTGGATTCATCCGAAAAAATGACGTTTTGCCATTCGTGCACCCAGGTTCGTCGTGGAGTACACTTCGCAGGCGCTCGTGTCTATGATGCAGCGTCAAGGGTAACCGCAGCCATGGTCTCCGAGCTGATAGTCCATGCTGCTGCAAACGTCGTCGAACTGTTCGTGCAGATGGTTGTCTTGCAAACGTCCCCATCTGTCAACTCAGGGATCGAGACGTGGCTGCACGATCCGTTACAGCCATGCGGATAAGATATCTGTCATCTCGACTGCTAGTGATACGAGGCCGTTGGGATCCAGCACGGCGTTTCGTATTACCCTCCTGAACCCACCGATTCTACATTCTGCTAACTGTCACTGGATCTCGACCAACGCGAGCAACAATGTCGCGAAACGATAAACCGCAATCAGATAGGCTACAATCCGATCTTTATCAAAGTCAGAAAGGTGATGGTACGCATTTCTCCTCGTTACACGAAGCATCACAACAACGTTTCACCAGGCAACGCCGATCAACTGCTGTTTGTGTATGAGAAATCGGTTGGAAACTTTCCTCATGTCAGCACGTTGTAGGTGTCGCCACTGGCGCCAACCTTGTGTGAATGTTCTGAAAAGCTAATCATTTGCGCATCACAGCATGTTCCTCCTGTCAACTAAATTTCGCGTCTGTAGCACGTCATCTCCGTGGTGTAGTGTGGCCAGTAGTGTATCATTTGGACCCTAGACGACTGGAAAATCGTGGCCTGATCAGCGGGGTCCTGATTTCAGTTGGTATGAGCTGATGGTAAGGTCCGAGTGTGGCGGTGACCCCACGAAGCACTGGGCCCCTCATGGTCAAGTGGTGTGAAAGCTGGTCGTGGCTCCATAATGATGTGGGCTGTGTTTACGTGGAATGAACTGGGCCCTCTGGTCCAACTGAACTGATCATTGACTGTAAAAGGTTATGTACGGCTAGCTGAAGACCATTTCCAGCTATTCATGTTCCCAAAGAATGATGGAATTTTTAAGCAAGACAATGCAGATGTCACTGGGCCACAGTTGTTCGCGATTGCTTTGAAGAACATTCTGGGCAATTCTAGCGAATAATATGGCTACGCAAATCGCCCGTTGAATCTCATCGAACATTTGTGGGACATAATCGAGAGGTCAGCTCGCGCACAAAATCCTGCACCGGCAACACTTTCGCAATTATGGACGGCTATACAGACACCATGCCAACGGCCTTGCCGCAGTGGTAACACCGGTTCCCGTCAGAACACCGAAGTTAAGCGCTTTCGGGCTGGGCTAGCACTTGGATGGGTCACCATCCAGTCTGCCGAGCGCTGTTGGCAAGCGGGGTGCACTCAACCCCTGTGAGGCAAACTGAGGAGCTACTTGATTGAGAAGTAGCGGCTCCGGTCTCGGAAACTGACATACGACTGTGAGAGCGGTGTGTTGACCACATGCCCCTCCATATCCGCATCCAGTGACGCCTGTAGGCTGAGGATGACACGGCGGCCCGTGGGTACCGCTGGGCCTTCATGGCCTGTTCGGGAGGTTTTTTTTTTTTTTTTTTTTTTTTTTTTGTGTACATACACCATGGTTCAATACAAATTTCTGCAGCGGACTTCCAATGAGTTGTTGAATCCGTGCCACGTAGAGTTGCTGTACTACATAGGGCAAAAGGAAGCTGGACACAATATTAGCAGGTATCCCATGTCTTTTGTCACCCCAGTGTACTTTCGATACATTTAAGGCTTTAAAAAGAAGCACTGTATTTTGGTTCCTTCATCAGTCACAAATGGTTCAAATGGCTCTAAGCACTATGGGACTTAACATCTGAGGTCATCAGTCCCCTAGAACTTGAAACTACTTAAACCTAACTAACCTAAGGACATCACACACATCGGTAGCTAAGTTAGAATATTCAAAATTTCTAGGTGTATGCATTGATGAGGGGCTGAAGTGGAAAAAACACACTGAGGATCTGCTGAAACGTTTGAGTTCAGCTACTTATGCTATTAGGGTCATTGCAAATTTTGGCGATATACATCTGAGTAAACTAGTTTACCATGCCTATTTTCATTCTCTGCTTTCGCATGGCATCATATTCTGGGGTAACTCATCACTGAGTAAAAGAGTGTTCATTGCACAAAAGCGTGTAAACAGAATAATTGCTGGAGCTCATCCAAGATTATCCTGCAGACACGTATTTAAAGAGCTAGAAATCTTCACTGTAGCCCTACAATATATGTATTCTCTTATGAAATTTGTTATTAACAATCCGAACGAATTCGAAAGTAATAGCAGTGTACATGGCTGCAACATTAGGAGAAAGGATGATCTTCACTACTCAAGGTTAAATCTAACTTTGGCTCAGAAGGGGGTAAATTATGCTGCCACAAAAGTCTTTGGTCACTTACCTAATAGCATCAAAAGTCTGACAGATAGCCATATAGCATTTAAGAGGAAATTAAAAGAATTTATTAATGGCAACTCTTTCTAATCATTAGATGAATTTTTGGATATAGTAAGTGGGTAACTTCCCAACCTAAAAAAAATAAATAAGTATTATTGAATGTCATGTAATATTTTGTCTAATGTAATATCTTGTATAGACACCTTTTATTAACCTGTCACGTTCCACATCATTACGAAGTGTCGTATTCATGATCTATGGAACAAGTACTAATCTAATCTAATCCATGCTCGAGGCAGGATTCGAACCTGCGATCGTAGCAGCAGCGCGGTTTCCGACTGAAGCGCTTAGAACCACTCGGCCACAGCAGCCGGTTATCAGTTACACTAGCCAGCTCGATGTAACAGTTTGTAACCTCCCAACAGAAAAATAATTATAATAGTCACATTTATTGTAATTTCCCAACAGAAAAAAATCTCGTTTAAGTTCCCAATAAAAATTTCTTTCCAATAATAAAATTTCAAGTTATAATGTGACCTTCCATTAAAGACTGACTGCATATCGAGATTAATAAGTTTTGACGTCAGCAGTGCTGCGTCATGGCTCTGTGAAATCATTCTGAATAAGCTGAAAAATTCTTACCTCACAATGATGTCGCCGGAGAACGCTATCTTATCTATATATCTGTTCCTATAAGAAATTTTTGCCACAGCCCAGTGCAATGCTGGCCACTAGATTTTCAATTGTAGTAAAACAACTGATTTTCTTTTGCCTAATCAACATGAATATGGATAGGAAAAATTCGTAAAATCTTTAAACTCAGATACATGACTGGCAAAAGTTTTCTTCAGAACTAAAGTTATTGTTGAAACATTTCTGCAAGGAATTACATGGGACTTTAACGTTACAATTGTGGTTAAATCAATTGTGGCAATTAACATATGCGCGCGGCAACACAGAACAATAATTTTTTTTTTACCTTATACTACATCGCTCAGGCACTGCCATTGTTCTGCACGACTGGCCCAACACAAGTCAACCGCTGGACTGCCCTGTCCGAACACCAGAACTCAAGTGCTCTGTGCGAGCTACAAAACACGACTGCCACGTCCGAACTCCAGAACTCAAGTGCTCTGTGCGAGCTACAAAAGACGACTGCCCTCTGCGAGCTAATAAACTCAACTTACTGCTAACCCTGCTCTGACCTGCGATTCTATTGTAGCATAGATATTCCATATCTCAGGCAGCGCGTGAGCAATCCATCGAAATTACATCTGCTCAAGTGCGCTAGCGAATAGTAATGAACCCCTAATGAACCCCTTACAAGTTGTATGTCTATAAAAGAACGTTTAATTGTGTTCAACTTCGTTTTCTCCACAAGGCTAATTGTTGCAGCGGTTTTGTCTAAGGTTTCAACCGTAAGTGATATATTGTTGCTTATTGACGGCCATCTGAAACAGTCATTGGGACCTGTGCCGTTATTAAAGCATTTGTGGTGCACAGTCTGAAACTGAATTGGATGGAGTTCTTACGAGATCATTACAGCGCTAAGTAATGTTTACATCTGGACTAGTGATCTTAAATATTATCTTACAGGTGCAGGCGATAAAATCAACTGGCAGTTGAGACAAACGTTCTGAAAACAACTAAAACACTTTATAATACAAAGTGGAAGACTCTCAGACTCAAAGAAGACTGTCAGCTTGTTGAACGAACAACGTGTGATGAAAAATATTCATAAAAAGCTGAGCGCTTCGGAGCGTTCTCCGTTTGCTGCGTTGGTCGAAAACGTATACTGAAGTAGATTCTATCATAAATCTGAGAGTGTTTAATATAATTCACAGGATTTTGTGAGCAGATTCGTGACAGTTGGTGAAACTTACTACCACTGTGACACTCTATATCCCACGCAAAACAAGTGTCATGCCCAATGACTCGTTAGAGTAGACCAGAGGCGGCAAAGACTACTTCACAGGCTGGGAGAGTGATGGCTTCAGCATTTCAATTTTTAAATTTTTTTTTCTAATTACTAAGGCATGTTCCAGATAATCAGATGAGCTTCTGGGTCACACTGTCTACCGAAAGCCGAAGCACACACATTTACACACTGAGGTGACAAAAGTCATGCGATACCGATATGCTCATATACAGATGGCGGTAGTGTACGCAAGGTATATAAGGGCAGTTCTTTGGCAGAGCTGTAATTTGAACTCAGGTGATTCATGTGAAAACGTTTCTGACGAGATTACGGCCGCACGACGCGCTATAACAGCCTTTGAAAGTGGAATGGTAACTGGAGCTAGACGCAGTGGACATCCCATTTCGGAAATCGTTAGGGAATTCAATATTCCGAGACCTACAGTATCAAGATTGTGCCGAGAATACCAACGCGTTACCTGTCACCATGGACAACGCAGTGGCCGATGGCCTTCACCTAACGACTGAGAGCAGCAGCGTCAAATAACCGCAGAAATCAATGTGGCGTCTGCGACGAACGTATCCGTTAGGACAGATGGACGTATTCGTTAATGCGTTATGGCAGCAGATGACCGACAAGAGTTCAAATGGTTCAAATGGCTCTGAGCACTGGTCCATTTTTCATCAACGAGTCAACAATTACTGCAGATGTTTACCCCGACCTTCTGACCGAATATGTAGCACCATAACTGATTGACTTACAACCAACTATCATTTTCCAGCAAGATGGTGCACCACCACATTGGGGACCGCACGTTCGTCGATTCCTCAACGAAACATTTCCAGACAGATGGATTGGGAGGGATGGGCCATTACCTCGGTCACCGCGTTCGCCAGATATCACTCACTTGGACTTTTTTTACGGGGGTAAAAGATATCGTGTATCAAACACAGATACGCGACATTGCTGACTTTAAGCAAAGGATTCACAGTGCCATTGCCACCACTGATGAGGCTATGCTACTGCGAACGTGGCAAGAAATCGAGTAACGGCTTGATATGCTTCGTGCAGCTAAAGGCGACCATGTAGAGCTCTGTTAAACACTGTCAAAAAAACTTTTATAAACACTGATTACAATACAAGAAATGTTGTTAAAATATTTCAACAACTGCCGTTGTAACAAAATTTTGAAGTTGTAAAGGGAGATTGCCGGCTTCTGTGGCCGAGCGGTTCTAGGCGCTTCAGTCCGGAACCGCGCCACTGCTACGGTCGCAGGTTCGAATCCTGCCTCGGGCATGGATGTGTGTCATGTCCTTAGTTAGGTTAGTTAGGTTTAAGTAGTTCTAAGTCTAGGAGACTGATGACCTTATATGTTAAGTGCCATAGTGCTTAGAGCCATTTGAACCATTTGTAAAGGGGCTTTATGGACACCCTGTACTTCAAGGAACTTCCTTTCCGGATGAAAGCGCGCTCCGAACATGGCTGGACGAGTTTTCACCTCAAAAGCACGTGATATCTACAGTCGCTGAAACGAAAAGTTACCCCAGTCTTGACGGGCTGTTGTAATTAATAAGGAGACTATGTTATTGATGACCCACAGGTGTGGGTTCACACAAGCGGTTTCTACCATGGCTGCACCTTCTACAGCACAACAGATTGAGCACGCTTCTCTTTTAGGGGGTGTTACTATCATTTGTCTGGTGAGGTTAATTTGCCTCCTTTAAAAGTAATATTCAACCATTGACCAACTACGAATTACAAGGAGGAATGTCAGGACCGTGTACGAAGTCTGGAGAAGGTTGTGGTGGTCTGCCTACGTTTGTTGTAGAATTGTGGAACATGTTTTATACTAAAGAATTAAGACGATTTTGGAGAACCAACATTACAAAATTCAACACTGATTCCGCCAATAGAGCTCTGGGAAACTCAGCTCGCTCTGTTCCTCTATGAGACCCATGGTGGTGTAGACAACGGAGCTCAGTTTAGTGCCGTGTTCCTTGACTTTAGGAAGGCATTTGACAGCGTTCCTCACTGGCGTTTGGTCACAAAGATACGAGCTTACCGAATATCGGACCGGATTTGCTACTGGATTCAAGAATTCCTTGCAGAAAGAGCTCAACACGTCGCTCTTAACAAAACAAAATCGACAGATGTGAAGGTAATTTCCGGCGCACCCCAAGGAAACGTGATAGTATCGTTTCTGTTTACGGTGCATATAAATGACATAGTAGAAAGCATCGGAAGCTCGTTAAGACTGTTCGCAGATGATGCGGTTGTCTATCAGAAGGTAGCAACGCCACTAGACAGTATCGATTCGCAGAATGACGTACAGATGATTAATTAATGGCACAGATTCTGACAGTCGAACTTGAACGTAAATGCGAGTAAGTATAACAGTTTGCGCGTACATGGCAAAAGAAACCCACTACAGTAAAACTACACTATTGGTGACAAATTGTTCGAAACAGTGTCTACAGTAAAATTATCTAGGAGTAACTATCCAGAGCGACCTTAAGTGGAATGACCACATTAAACAAATAGCAGGAAAACAGATGCCATATTGAGATCCATAAGAAGTATTTTAAAGAGATGTAACTTATTCACGAAAGAAGTGGCTTGCAAGGCGCTTGTTCTACCGATTCTTGAGTGCTGTTCATCAACCTGTCGTGGTAGCGCTACTGCCTACCACGCAAGGTTGTTGTGGACTGGCAAGACAGCCAATCCACAGTGACGGGTAGCCGAAAGGCACGCGTTTAAGCTCACGCAGGCTGGCGTGAGGTCTGGAACAGGTAAGGAAATTTATAGTAGCAAAGAACGTAAGTAACTACTGGAATACTTAACTTTAATTCATAATTGGTGAACATCGGTCTGACGGTACAGGTATCACAAGATAAATAGCAAATGATAATGGCGCCTTGCTAGGTCGTAGCAAATGATGTAGCTGAAGGCTATGCTAACTCTCGTCTCGGCAAATGAGAGCGTAATTTGTCAGTGAACCATCGCTAGCAAAGTCGGCTGTACAACTGGGCGAGTGCTAGGAAGTCTCTCTAGACCTGCCGTGTGGCGGCGCTCGGTCTGCAATCACTGACAGTGGCGACACGCGGGTCCGACGTATACTACCGGACCACGGCCGATTTAAAGGCTACCACCTAGCAAGTGTGGTGTCTGGCGGTGACACCACAAAGGGGACCTGGGTTCGATTCTCGGCAGAGGACTGGGTGTTGTATGTCTTTCATCATCATCATTGACACGAAAGTCGGCGAAGTGGAGTCAACTAATAAGACTTGCAATACGGCGGCCGAACCCCGAAGGGGATATGCCGGCCAATAAATCCCATATGCCGCGCGGGATTAGCCGAGCGGTCTAGGGCGCTGCAGTCATGGACTGTGCGGCTGGTCCCGGCGGAGGTTCGAGTCCTCCCTGGGGCATGGGTGTGTGTGTTTGTCCTTAGGATAATTTAGGTTAAGTAGCGTGTAAGCTTAGAAACTGATGACCTTAGCAGTTAAGTCCCATAAAATATCACACACATTTGAACATTTATTTTTGAAATCCCTTACGATCATTTCATTTCCATCAATCTACGACCATTACCTAGTAGGACTGAGAAGAAAGTAGGACTGATAGAAGAGATAGAGAATATCCAAAGAAGAGCGCGCGTTTAGTCGCGGGATTATTTAGTCGGTGCGCAAGCGTTACAGAGATAGTAAAGCGTTACAGAGACACTCAAAATGCTGCAATGGTAGACGCTACAAAAGAAGCGTTTGCATCATGGAGAAGTTTACTACTGAAAATACGACAGAGTTCTTTCCGGGAGCCGGCCGGTGTGGCCGTGCGGTTAAAGGCGCTTCAGTCTGGAACCGCGTGACCGCTACGGTCGCAGGTTCGAATCCTGCCTCGGGCATGGATGTGTGTGATGTCCTTAGGTTAGTTAGGTTTAATTAGTTCTAAGTTCTAGGCGACTGATGACCTCAGAAGTTAAGTCAGAGCCATCTGAACCATTTTTTTTTTCTTTCCGGGAACAGTCGGACAAAATGTTATTTTTTCAGATATACATCTCGTGTAATAACCACGACGAGAAAATTCCACAGATTTTAGTAATACAGGGGCTTACCAGCAATCATTCTTCCCACGCAACATCGCGAGTGGAAGAGGGAAGGGGCTATCAGTTAGTGGTACCAGAAACAAATGGTTCAAGTGGCTCTGAGCACTATGGGACTTAACATCTGAGATTATCAGTCCCCTAGACTTAGAACTACTTAAACCTAACTAACCTAAGGACATCACACACATCTATGCCCGAGGCAGGATTGGAACCTGCGACCGTAGCAGCAGCGCGGTTCCGGCCTGGAGCGCCTAGAACCGCTCGGCCACAGCAGCCGGCGGACCAGAAACACCCTCTGCCACACACCTTCAGGTGGCTTGCGGCATATTGACGTAGATGTAGATGTTGCAAGATGAATACTGAGTGTTCCCACACTGACTATCTTCACCCATTCCCTATTGTAGACGCGCAAACAATATTAAGTCACTCCAGGTGAGATCAGTTGCAGTCTCGGCCTAAAATACACTCCAGTGAATGCGCAACGGTTAATTAAAATTATGTCCCTGACAGAAATTTCTGCATCTGACTGCTAAATGGAAGTTGTCTCTGCACGCGAAATATAAAATTTTCCAATTCGGTGAAAGTTTCTATCAACTCCAAAGAATAATCATTTGACACGGTCCGTAATTTTCCCCCACATTAAATTAAATGAAACTGTTCAATACGAAACTTAGATAAATAATCACTGCAAAATACTGTCTCCTCAATAAGACAAAACTACCAATCACAAGAGTATAAATGCTGTAACAATTTTTTTCTTATATTCCGAAAAACGCGAGATACATGAAATACGCCGTTGTTCCCTAACTATTGTGAAATATCACTTAACACTTCCGGGTGATCATGAAATAAAGTTCAGTGAGACGACCGTCATAGCAAAGACGTCGCATTATTATGCGCGAGTGTACAGAGAGGCCATTGAGACTGCCAAACACTGCAATAATTTTAATAGAAAAGATGAAGGCATTAAGCTGGATAAGATATGGATGTCAGCATTGCAGCAACAGCGTGACAATCGATTAATTTCAATTGAGAGAGTTGGCAATATCAGAGATCATAGCAGAGCCGACGTCACGTGATTGACAGCGGCGCCCTCTGGATGGCTTATATATACGGCGCTCATTCGCCCTCTCGTTGCAGTTCGCCGATTGTCCTCGGAGGATGCCTTCCGCTGTCGAAGGCGAAACGTCAGGAGAGAGCATATAAAACTTTGGACAACACAGAGAGGTGAAATCCTAAGTAACGCAGCATTATAAACACGGCGTCTCAGCCCGGAAGTGTTGAGTGATGACAACACCTGCCGTGAAAGCCTTCATTCTATGATATTGTGAAATATTTTAAAGTACTCGCCCGGATAGCCGTGCACGTTACAGCGCTGTTCCCAGGACAGGGAGGTGCCGCGACCGGCGGATTAACAACGGGGGTCGGTGTGCCGGCCACCCTGGATATGGTTTTTAGTCACTTTCCCCTAGGTAAACACTGGTCTGGTATCCGAGTTCTGAATCATTTACATGATTCACAAACATTTCGAGAAAAGTTTTGCTCACTTTCACATGCAGATAATTGGAGTACGCAGTTTCTGTTCCCGGGGGGGGGGGGGGGGGGGGGGTAACACGGTGGGATAGGAAGGACATCCGGCGACCCTTAAAAATTTTATCTGTGGCAAATCCGATACTAGCCACGCCGATACGGGATGAAGGTGCTAGAAAAAGAAGATGATGCTGGTGAAATAGTTTAAGGCAATTCAGATTCTGTATTAATTGAGTAGAATTCTGGTCTGGCGAAAAACATGGTATTGCGTCAGTCGATTACAGATACATAAGCAAGACTGGCTACAACGATATTAACATCGTTTTTGTGTTCTGCAGCAGCGGCGTCCCGACGTTCTTTGACTGCCGGTGTACTCTCACTCTGCCTTCGTTGCTCACGAAGGGGGTATCGGGCAATTTCTTCTTCCCCAGCACCTCTGGATACTGTGTGGCGTCGCTACAGTAAATAGATTCTGCAACATATTTTTTACGAACACTAGCACATAACGTTTCCCCCACATGTAGTTTCGCTTGGCTGTTCGCTGTTCGTCTTCATGAGATACAAGAGGATTAAAATTAAGCAACGACAGTTGTCATAGGCGAACCGTCACAAGCTGTGACGACCAGGAAATCTGACAACGTGTGTTGGACTTGGTGGAAAGTGGCTTGTTCCCTGCGGCGCGTAGCTTCGGGGTTTCACGGTATTGCTCCTTTCTATCTCCCTTGGATCTGGCCTTCTGCTGCGTCCTTATAATGTACGACATCCTTGTAGCGCGAAAAGAAGCACCGCCAGTGATACCGGACTGGTTTTTTGCAACCTTGGGAATCGTAAGTTCCGTCTCCAAACGGAGGACACGGTTTTCCGGCTGCCACTTGTTCGTTCTTGTGATGTCAGCAGTGGCCACGGTCTTCAGGAATTCAAGGTTCGTTACTCCAAACATTGGTCGCTGCCAAGAAATAGACTCGTGTTGCGACTGCACCGCATCACGGTTACCGGCTTGCCTGGTGACACTGTGGTATACACACGCATTAAACCCATTTCTACCCCCACTCATTGTCGTTGTGTCCAGATTGTCAGCTGTTAGCAACGACAGTCAACAAATTTTGAATCTGTACTTCCCCCAGAATACAGGCAAACACTGTATTCTGCGTTCCTCGAAGCAGGCAGCTCACAGGCAGCAAAAGTATTGTTGTAGGAAACAAATAAAGCGTGTGAGATTCTCTGGAAATTCGCAGTGCTCGTACAGCGAAGCGAAGACTTCATGTGACGGAAATCCATTGCAACACACTGGCTCTCTTTGAGATCGTCGTTATAGAAGAAAATCTTCAGATCAAAAGGAAAGTGGCTTGTAAGTCGTGGATTGATTATTTTCAAAGTTTCTTCGCAAAAGAAAGAGATAGGCACGTAGCGGTTTAACGATTTTTAAGAATGTCCCGCGTGATAACTACTATGGTATGGAATTCAGAGAGGTGAAATCCTAAGTAACGCAGCATTATAAACATTCATCTTTGGACTTAGAGGTCTTGATTTTAGGTCGCCACCATGGTGTCGTCATTTTACGGCACTTCAAATGACGTATTTTACTTGAAATTTGTGATACTTTCAGCTTCCGTAAGAATTTTTTTAGTGTGATAGAGGTTTTCGAAAAATGTTTGCAATTAAGAAGTGGAACAAATTGAAATAAATATCGAGAGAGCTACTGATATCACCACATTACTTTGGATAACGTGGAAGTTCTTTTCGACGATGTTCTGCGTCTTGAAATCCATTATCTGTATAAATCATTGATACGCTAAACCTACAAACTAATAGAATCAAATTAATGGACATTATTTCCTCTTTTGAAGACAAAATTTTCATCTTGTAGCTTTCGGAACCAGATTTTAAATTGCAAAACTTTTCCAGTGCCAGATGTGGACTCACAGCACAATTTATTGTTGATGAACTGTAGATTAAAACTAAAGAAATTGCAGGAAGGTAGGAAATTAAGGATATGGGACCTGGATACGATGAAGGGATCAGAGGCTGTTGAGAGCTTCAGATGGAGCATTATGCAGGCATATAAAACTTTGGACAACACAGGGTGTACTGAATTTAATGAATGAAAGGAGAAAATATAAAAATGCAGCAAATGAAGCAGTCGACAGGTAATTTATTTATGTGTTTTTTTTTAGTAATCAGTCTTCTCACTGGTTTGCTGCGGCCCGCCACAAATTCCTCTCCTGTGGGAACCTCTTCATCTCAGAGTAACACTTACAACCCACGTCCTCAGTTATTTGCTGGATGTATTCCAATCTCTGTCTTCCTCTACAATTTTTGCTCTCTACAGTACCCTCTAGTACCATGAAAGTCATTCCCTGAGGTCTTAACAGATGTCCTATCATCATGTCCCTTTTCGTTGTCAGTGTTTTCCACATATTCCTTTCCTTTCCGACTCTACACCGAACATCCTCATTCCTTACTTTATCAGTTCACCTAATTTTCAACATTCGTCTGTATTACCATACCTCAAACGGTTCGATTCTCTTCTGTTCTGGTTTTCCCTCAGTCCATGTTTCACTACCATACAATGCTGTGCAAACATCTCAAATGTAAGAATTTAGCAGCATATTTCACGAGTGGAAAGACAGATGCCGGCTACAGAAATATTAAAGAGGCCTTTGGAGTAAAGAGAAGCGGATGTACGAATATAAAGAGCTCAGATGGAAAACCAGTCCTAAGCAAAGAAGGAAAAGATGAAAGATGGAAGGAGTATACAGAGGGTCTGTGCACGAGAGATGGAATTGAGGGCAATATTATGGAAATAGAAGAAGGCGTGGATGAAGATGAAATGGGAGATATGTTACTGCGAGAAGAATTTGACAGAGCACTGAAAAACCTAAGTCAAAACAAGGCTCCAGGAGAAGACGACGTCCTGTCAGAACTACTGAGAGCCTCGGGAGAGCCAGCCACGACAAAATTCTTCCATCTGGTGGGCAAGAAATACGAGACACACGTAATAGCTTCAGACTTCAAGAAGAATATAGTAATTCCAATCACAAAGAAAGCAGGTACTGACAGGTGTGAAAATTACCGAACTATCCGTTTAATAAGTCACGGCTACAAAATACTAACACGAATTCTTTACAGACGAATGGAAAAACTGGTAGAAGCCGATCACTGGGAAGATCAGTTTGGATTCCGTAGAAATATTGGAACATGCGAGGCAATACTCACCCTACGACTTATCTTAAAAGATAGATTAAGGAAAGGCAAAGCTACGTTTCTAGCATTTGTAGACGTAGAGAAGGCGTTTGACAATGTTGACTGGAATACTCTCTTTAAAATTCTGAAGCTGGCAGGGCAATATACAGGGAGCGAAAGGCTATTTACAATTTGTGCAGAAACCAGATGACAGTTATGAGTCGATGGGCACGAAAGAGAAACACTAGTTGAGAAGGGAGAGAGGGTTGTAGCCTATCCCCGATGTTATTCAGTCTGAATATTGAGCAAGCAGAAAAGGAAACAAAAGAAAAATTTGGAGTAGGAATTAAAATCGATGGAGAAGAAATAGAACTTTGAGGTTTGCCGACGACATTGTAATTCTGTTGGAGACAGCAAAGGACCTGGAAGAGCAGTTGAAAGAAATCAGCATTGTCTTGAAAGGAGGACATAAGATGAACATCAACAATAGCAAAACAAGGATGATGTAGTCGAATTAAATCAGGTGGTGCTGAAGGAAATAGCATAGGAAACGAGACAATTAAAGTAGTATATGACTTTTGTTATTTGCGCAACAAAACAACTGATGTTGGCAGAAGTAGAGAAGATATAAAATGTAGACCGGCAATTACAAGAAAAGCTTTTCTGAGGATGAGAAATTTGTTAACATATAATGTAGATTTGAGCGCCAGAAAGTCTTTTCTGAAGATATTTATATACTGTATAGCCATGTATGAAAATGAAACATGGATGATAAATAGACAAGGAGAGGACACTTAGCTAATGAGGAGGTACTGGACAGAATTGGGGAGAATAGAAATTTTTGGGACAACCTGACTAAAAGAAAGAATCGGTTGGTAGGACACATTTTGAAACAACAAGAATCTCCAGTTTAGTATTGCAGGGTAGTGTAGGGGGTAACAATCGTAGGGGAAGACCAAGAGACGAAAACAGTAAGCAGAATCAGAAGGATGTAATTTGAAGTAGTTGTATGGAGATGAAGAGGCTTACACAGGATAGAGTAGCAGGGAGAGCTGGATCAAAGCACTGTCCGGACTGGAGACCAGAGCATCAGCAAGAGTTAGGCTTGTGGCTCACGTAGAGCTCAGACAGGTCCGGTAGACTGACTTCAAAATAGTGCACATCTTTCCGAACGTCACGTATACAAGGAAATTGATAACAATAAGAGGCAGAGTTACGAAAGGAGGATGAGATAGAGGGAAAGGCTGACGAAAGAAGGAGGCGCTGGGACAGATAAAGGAAGACAGAGTAGACAAGAGAAATGGAATAAGGAAAACGCAAGTGAGTAAGAGAGAGAAAGAGGGTGAAGGTGAGAAGCAAAGTAGAAATAATGAGACTAAAAAGAATAATGAAAACAGAGGATGATGGCGATGACTAAGACTTATAGGAGGTAAGAGGAGCAAGCTAGAAGGATAAAATAGCTATGACACTGATCTTAGTGAAGGACGTTTCATAACTAGTAAAGCTGGCCGAAACCCGGTGGTTGGTTTGAACAGAACAGTGCTTTACTAAACATGGCAGTGGTGGTACGCACTTGCCTCCTACCGATATCTGAAATGCCTTACGCAGTTATTGTAGAGCCTATCGAAAATAAAAAAAATCGCATTTGACTGAAAGATCGAAAAGTAAAGCGATTTTCTTGGATATCTGTTAATTGGGGTGCTACTGATACTGGCATGATAAGTAAGGTATTGATTTTACTGGTTGGGAGTAATAAATGCGTATCAGACGAGCCACTACCAGACGCAGTGCTAACTACCTCGTTTTCAGTGCCCCGTTTGTAGATTACGAAGATGGTCAACCGGTAAGGGGCATGTATATAAATAAAAATCAAATGCAGAATATACGGAAGATCATCGCTTGAGAACGGCTCGACAAATTTGTTGTGCTCTAAATTAGTTCTGCTGTCACTTGTTTTCATAGGGAAAAAAAAAGAAACAAAAGTTACCTTTAGTTTCACTGTTCTGCTGTCGCATGTTTTCATAACAAAAAAAGAAAAAAAGTTACGTTCAGTTTCACTGTTCTGCTGTCGCATGTTTTCATAACAACAAAAAAATTCCGCTTTCAATATTGACATTTTGCGAAAAAGTATACAACTGAAAGCGATATTTCAGTGTGTCACTCTAAGATCAACAGCTGCTCGTGAAATGAGCGCTTCCTTGAAGTCATCGACTTTGTGGAGATACGTGAAAACTAAAGTTAACAACGAATATGCGAGTCGTGTTACAAAATGACGAATCGGCGGAAGTGTTTTCCAAGCAATTTTGTTAGACATTGGTGAAACCTCAATATACCTGTTCGGATAGGAAAAGAAACACGTGGAAGGATGAGTACACAATTCTTGCATCATTTGTCCTTCGAATGATCACATTTATTTACAATGATCATGATAATACAGAATAAAATACAGTAACCACCAAATATCTGTGAACAAAAGGGGTTGTTGTTGTTGTTGTTGTGGTCTTCAGTCCTGAGACTGGTTTGATGCAGCTCTCCATGCTACTCTATCCTGTGCAAGCTTCTTAATCTCCCAGTACCTACTGCAACCTACATCCTTCTGAATCTGCTTAGTGTATTGATCTCTTGGTCTCCCTCCACGATTTTTACCCTCCACGATGCCCTCCAATGCTAAATTTGTGATCCCTTGATGCCTCAAAACATGTCCTACCAACCGATCCCTTCTTCTAGTCAAGTTGTGCCACAAACTTCTCTTCTCCCCAATCCTATTCAATACCTCCTCATTAACTACGTGATCTACCCACCTTATCTTCAGCATTCTTCTGTAGCACCACATTTCGAAAGCTTCTATTCTCTTCTTGTCCAAACTGGTTATCGTCCATGTTTCACTTCCATACATGGCTACACTCCATACAAATACTTTCAGAAACGACTTCCTGACACTTAAATCTATACTCGATGTTAACAAATTTCTCTTCTTCAGAAACGATTTCCTTGCCATTGCCAGTCTACATTTTATATCCTCTCTACTTCGACCATCATAAGTTATTTTACTCCCTAAATAGCAAAACTCCTTTACTACTTTAAGTGTCTCATTTCCTAATCTAATCCCCTCAGCATCACCCGATTTAATTTGACTACATTCCATTATCCTCGTTTTGCTTTTGTTGATGTTCATCTTATATCCTCCCAAAAGGGGTTGTTAATTGAAAATAAGCTGTTTTAAATTTTAACCACAGACTGGCAGACTGAACTTTCAATTCTCGCTACACCAAGGAATCAGCGCCAGCAATCTTCTTAAACAGCCACAGTCATTAAGTTAAGAAATGGTAATTTTTAGAAAAACACGCAGGCATGGCAGATCTGATAAATTTTCTTACATCCAAAGAACAAATGCAATAACAAATTACGCTCGAGCAAAGAACAGCGAGTTATAATTAAAAATATAAATCTAAGGAATGGCAATGAGAACGAAAATTACATTAAAATTTTCCTCTGCACACCATGTATATACGCAAATATTTGAACAGGCAAAGGAACTGCCTCAAAAATTGAATTACAACATCGCTCACATATAGGTAGAACGTTTGAAGTTAAAGGAAGTACATGAGAGCCTTAACTATGGAAAGGCGAAACTTAACTTGCTGGTAAGGAATTATAGAAATATAATAACTATCGCCTTTCCACACAATTTATGTAAACTTTACACCAAAATTACAAGGGCAGATGGCTACTTGAATCAAACAGATAGAACAAATAAATAGTTAAGCTTGCCCCTCCCTCCAAGGGAATATTTAGTAGCTAGGCATTACAAACAGCATTACCTTGAATGAGTCCTCAAGCTTGACAACTATCTAGAGCCTGGTTTTAGAACACACATATTAATACAGGGAATACCCCTTAAGATAACTGAAAGGTCAAATTACGAACTTCACAAAATATAAAAAAAATATCTCAAACTCAGCAAACAGAAATTATGCCACACGGCTCAAGACCAAGTTAATAAAACTGAGTAAAACACAAAAACTAAAATCATGCACATGAGACGAAAGTTAAGTTTCACTATTAAACCACTGAATTTCAAGGTGCTGCACAGCTTATGGCGAAGTTAATGAAACTGAGTAAGGAACCTGATTAAACACAAAAGCTCACACGACGAACTGCCATACCCACGAGGCGAAAGTTAAGTTTCGCTAATAACCAACTGAATCTGAAAATGCTGCACGGTTTTTTGGCCTTGGTAATCCACTGCAAGTAAAGGTCTCAGTTGTACACCTTATCGCCAGCGAACGGACAGTCACTAATTTAAACCCAAAATTTCCACCAATGAAATAAATGCAAAGCTACAAGGCGGTTGCGGCCGAGATTACCACTGTTTACTGTGTTCTTCTCTGGGTTCATTTATGAAATAATAATCGAAATTAATAGAAATTCATTTGTCACGAAAATTTTTAAACCCTTTGGAATATGGTTACTACCGTAGAATGAAGCAGTAGTAAGCGTGCCTCTGATGTGATCGGATGTATTTTTGTATTTTGGGTGAACAATGTAATTTCGGCTTTGTTAATGTGAAAATTCAAAAGACTGAATGTATACTAAAATATGACGGAATATATTAACATAACGTCTCGGCTTTACCTGTAAAGCAGTTTTATCAAAAGAACAGCAATAGTGTTGCTGCTCTCCGCGAGTATCGGCGCATTAAAGGAAATACGGGGAGGTCCTTCTTTCCGAACCGGGGCTGAAGAACACGATTCGTAGATCCGAATTACCTGCTAACTTGGGAATTGTTCCTGGGAGAGGGCGACGGCCAATTACACCACAGATTGTTGAGGAAGTTGCTGTTGCCATGACAGTGAATGCTGGACGCAGTGCAACATCTTTGAGCAGTGCACGAACTATGTCACCGCAGCTGACAACTCCACGGTCCGCCGTTGTTTGGGCAAAAGTAGAACAATCGCTAGTGCAGTTCCAGGTAGGGTTGTTAATAAAATACCGATATATCGATATATCAATATTCTATTCCAAAAAATACCGATATATCTCGGCGACTTTTCCGTCCGATTTCATCATATATCGATATCAGAATGGCAATATGGAGTTCCGACATTTTTATTTTGTATTATATTTTTTTCGCAATTTTTGGTAAATACTCAGAAGTTGTTTATTTGAAATTGTAGTAGAACACAATTTTTCTTTCACCGTGTGAAGGAGTCTTACTACTTTTTTAGCTTTCATCAAGTCCAATCTTTCTCTTTGACTGTGTGAAGCAGGTATACGTGGCACAAAAGTAGTAGTCCTATTGCATTGGGGGTGGCGGTGTGAATGGAATAACAAGATTTCCGTTGTGAAGGAATAGCACTGTGCTATGTTTTCACATCGGCATTCTTCAAAAACAGTTGCTGAAAAGCCGGCCGAAGTGGCCGTGCGGTTAAAGGCGCTGCAGTCTGGAACCGCAAGACCGCTACGGTCGCAGGTTCGAATCCTGCCTCGGGCATGGATGTTTGTGATGTCCTTAGGTTAGTTAGGCTTAACTAGTTCTAAGTTCTAGGGGACTAATGACCTCAGCAGTTGAGTCCCATAGTGCTCAGAGCCATTTGAACCATTTTTAGTTGCTGAAAATGACGAACAAAAATCTAAATGACAAGATTGGTTTTCACGGTGGGCGGAGACGTGTGATGGGAAATGCTGACGTAATCGGCGATCGGCGGTCGGCGCTACCAACACAAACTGCAACGTTTAGCTTCACCAGGCAAATTTGACACTACAACTGGCAGATTAAAACTGTGTGCCGGACCGAGACTCGGGACCTTTGCCTTTCGCGAGCTTCTGTAAAGTTTGGAAGGTAGGAGACGAGGTTCTGGCAGAAGTAAAGCTGTGAGGACGGGGCGTGAGTCGTGCTTGGGTAGCTCAGATGGTAGAGCACTTACCCACGAAAGGCAAAGGTCCCGAGTTCGAGTCTCGGTCCGGCACACAGTTTTAATCTGCCAGGAAGTTTCATACCAGCGCACACTCCGCTGCAGAGCGAAAATCTCACTATGGGACTTAACTTCCGAGGTCATCAGTCCCCCAGAACTTAGAACTACTTAAACCTAACTAACCTAAGGACATCACACACACCCATGCCCGAGGCAGGATTCGAACCTGCGACAGTAGGGGTGGCGCGGTTCCAGACTGTAGCGCCTAGAACCGCTCGTCCACCTCGGCCGGCGCCATTGTTGCAACAAAGTAGCTATCGCCAAGCATGAAAGTGCATCGTTTTCCTTTCAGTTCTTGCTCTAAGGGGAATAGGCAGCCTGCTAACCCTTTGATGAACAGGATATCTAATAATAAATCAATACTTAAATATACAGCTCTAAATCGGTAGTATATTTACAACGTGGAGCCGATATTTTTTCCCTTACTTCACCTCTATGGTCACAATTTTTTTTAATCTTCAGTCTATAATGTCATCGGTCTATAATGATCATCTTCAGATCTGTTTTATAAAAGTATGTCTGAACATAACATTTGACGATGCCACTATGGCTCCACTATATTAGGACATGTTTTTATAAAACATATCTGAAGGTTGTCATTATAGACCGAAACTGGTAGTCTCAGACAAAAAAAAAATTGTGACCACAGACGTGAAGTAAAGGAAATTTATTATACGCGGGTCACTATTCAATCCGGGACTATGTCGCTTCTGAAAGCCGATATTTTTACAGGCAGATACGTCGATATTTTTCCCGCCGATACATCGATATGTCATTACCCGTTTACGATGTGTCGAGATATAAAAATAAAAGTTTATTAAACATCGATGCATCGGATTCGTGATATTTTTAAAAATATCAAATTCCTTGTTCCAGGTTGTCGTGGATGCTGACGATCGTCACACTGAGCAACATTTGTAACCTGGAACGCAAATATGGTACGACTTTAATAAATATTATCACCTCACTTGGAAATTAAAATGGGCCTCTCTCTACGATTTATTCATTTTTTCTCTTCCACATGTCCGTACAAATGGCTGCACAAAGTTTCGTTGTCCTGTGATCACTCGTTTTTTGTGGGGGACCTCTCAAGTAGCGAAAATTTACTTACAGCAATCCTGTACATCTCCTTTGCACATACCTTCTCTGCTAGGGAGGTTGCAGCATACTTTCAGGTTGTGTAAACAGGTTTGGTGTGTTGACTGTAACAATGTGTTACGTGGACATTACTTTCAAGATCACCCATTTTTATTGTTGCGCTATGAAAGTGCTTTCTACCTCCAATTATCTCATAAAAAGAAGTCGGATTGCTTTAATATTGATTCATGGGTCAATATCCTGTATAAAAGGGGAATATTTTCGGGGCATTGACTCTGAGATCATAGCAGTTAGATACACAGGTTCGATGTACCAGGGTCGTCCACAAAGTAAGTTCCGTTTCTATCTCAATCCGCGTCATCGCTAAGATCGCACTTCCGAGCATGCGCAGCAGTTAATCTGACTCAAGGAGAAGACATTGTCGCCATTTTCAGGTCGCTGCTGTCGACGTGTGATTTGTAGTGCTTCTTTATAATGTCAGCCGTAATTGAAAATGTCGCCGCGTGTGAAATCAGATCTGTGATTCGTTTTCTAAATACAAAGAATGTAAAGCCAAAGGAAATTCATGGGCAAATCTGCGAGGTTTACGGACAAAATGCTATGAGTGATTCAATGGTTAGAAGATGGGCAGACTGTTCAATGAAGGACGTGGTCAAGTGCACGATGAAGAACGAAGTGGACGACCATCTGTGGTTACTGATGAACTGGTTCACACAGTTGAAGAGAAGATTAAGGACAACCGTAAGTTTACACTTAGTGTCCTTGCTATGGAAGTTCCGCAATTCTCACGATCACTAATTCATGAAATTGTTACTGAAAAACTGAAATTTCGTAAACTTTGCTCACGTTGGGTACCCAAAATTTATACTGAACAACACAAAAAACAACGGATGGGCAGTGCACTTCAGTTTTTGACTCGGTACAATGAAGGAAGCGATGGTTTTCTTTCTGGGATAGTCACGGGGGATGAAACTTCGGTATCGTATGACACCCCTGAAACAAAACGGCAATCAATGGAATGGAGGCACACTTCATCCCCAATGAAGATTAATGCGAAGCAAATCACGACACCTCGAAAAGTCATGTGCACCATTGTTTGGGACAGGTAGGGATTTTGCTGATTGATTTCTTACCATGAGGCTAAACAATCGATGCGCATGGTTACGGCGAGACCATTAAGAAATTGCGCCGCGCAATACAGAACAAGCGTCAAGGATTACTGTCAAAAGTTGTTTTTTCCCACGATAATGCCCGACCTCACACGGCGAATGTGACCAAACAACTCTTACAGGAATTTCACTGAGACGCGTTTGATCATCCTCCGTACAGCCCGGACCTCGCTCCTGGCGAATTTTATCTCTTTTTACACCTAAAATCTGTCCTTGCTGGTCAACACCTCAACGATGATGAGGAGCTGAAAGAACATATTACCACATGGCTGAATACACAGGCGGCAAGCTTCTATGAAGAAGACATACAAAAACTTGTGCCATACTATGACAAGTGGCTACAGAATTTCGGAAGCTATGTAAAAAAGCTTGGAAAGTAGGAGACGAGCTACTGGCGAAAGTAACTGTCAGGACGGGGCGTGAGTCGTGCTTGGGTAGCTCTGATGGTGCCGGCACGGTAGCTCAGCGTGTTCGGTCAGAGGGTTAACTACCATCTGTAATAAAAAACTGAGTGAACGGATCAACGAACAACCTAAACGAGTGTCATCGGACGTCCGCCACAAATTCAGTGATCAATATGGAACAAAATGAGATTAAAAAAAAAGTGGTAAAGCACTTGCCCGCGAAATGGAAAGGTCCCGAGTTCGAGTCTCGGTCCGGCACACAGTTTTAATCTGCCAGGAAGTTTCGTATCAGCGCACAGTCCGCTGCAGAGTGAAAATCTCAAAAAATGGTTCAAATGGCTCTGAGCACTATGGGACTCAACTGCTGAGGTCATTAGTCCCCTGGAACTTAGAACTAGTTAAACCTAACTAACCTAAGGACATCACAAACATCCATGCCCGAGGCAGGATTCGAACCTGCGACCGTAGCGGTCTTGCGGTTCCAGACTGCAGCGCCTTTAACCGCACGGCCACTTCGGCCGGCTGAAAACCTCATTCTGTGTAGAGAAGTAGTTTAACAGTTGTAGATTTTTGCACAATAAATATTTTTTCTGTATCTGTACACGTTTGTTCTATACAGGGTGTTACAAAAAGGTACGGCCAAACTTTCAGGAAACATTCCTCACACACAAAGAAAGAAAATATGTTATGTGGACATGTGTCCGGAAACGCTTACTTTCCATGTTAGAGCTCATTTTATTACTTCTCTTCAAATCGCATTAATCATGGAATGGAAACACACAGCAACAGAACTTACCAGCGTGACTTCAAACACTTTGTTACAGGAAATGTTCACAATGTCCTCCGTTAGCGAGGATACATGCATCCACCCTCCGTCGCATGGAATCCCTGATGCGCTGATGCAGCCCTGGAGAATGACGTATTGTATCACAGCCGTCCACAATACGAGCACGAAGAGTCTCTACATTTGGTACCGGGGTGCGCAGACAAGAGCTTTCAAATGCCCCCATAAATGAAAGTCAAGAGGGTTGGGGTCAGGAGAGCGTGGAGGCCATGGAATTGGTCCACCTTTACCAATCCATCGGTCACCGAATCTGTTGTTGAGAAGCGTACGAACACTTCGACTGAAATGTGCAGGAGCTCCATCGTGCATGAACCACATGTTGTGTCGTACTTGTAAAGGCACATGTTCTAGCAGCACAGGTAGAGTATCCCGTATTAAATCATGATAACGTGCTCCATTGAGCGTAGATGGAAGAACATGGGGCCCAATCAAGACATCAACAACAATGGCTGCCCAAACGTTCACAGAAAATCTGTGTTGATGACGTGATTACACAATTGCTTTCGGATTCTCGTCAGCCCACACATGTTGATTGTGAAAATTTACAATTTGATCACGTTGGAGTACATCCAGACGAAACTAAAATGAGCTCTAACATGGAAATCAAGCGTTTCCGGACACATTTCCACATAACATCTTTTCTTTACTTGTGTGTGAGGAAAGTTTCCTTAAAGTTTGACCGTACCTTTTTGTAACACCCTGTATAACCAAATGGAACTTACTTTGGGGACATACCTCGTAAAATGTAGTAGAAGGCTTGCACAGTTAGAAGAAGAGGATCTCGTGTCAGGTATGGGCCCAGAGATAGAGAGAGAGACATTTTCTGAATGGTGAGCGGCGACTAGGCTGCTGACCTCTTTCGGCAGGGTGACGCGTTTTCGCAGAGTCGGTCGGTGCGGTTCGGCAAATGGCCGCGAGCGGATAAAAACAAAAGTGGGCCGGCCGCGTTATCAGACGCTTACAACAGGCTGCGCGGCGATTCGCGGTTATCGCACGGTTTGCGACACCGCTGGCCAAGTGGCGAAAATCGGGCGGGAAGTTTTGCAACACGTCGCCGTTTTAGAGCAGGGAGTCTGAGACTGAAGGGGCAGACGGCGGACGAAGACGTCACCAGCTGTCGACGGCGGCGTCGCCTCAGCTCTGCGAGACGCCAGCGGGGAATAGACTGTCGACTGTGGCAGGCGGTGAAATTACCGACAGGGGAAGCAGACACCTAATGGCTCACGGAGTCCGCTCGTCTTTCGCACGATTTTAAGCACGTAGATGTAACGGATGCTGCACTAGTGCGGTGAGCTTCACAGCCCTTTCCGAGAAATCGAGGTTCACAGTTTTACGAGCCTGAGAAAATATTACGAGAGTGCCAGCAGTCGAGCAGCGGCTTCAACGCATCCGGCAATGGCGGCGGGACAGAAACCTGCTCGTACTGCGTTGGACAGTGTTTGGCCTTGCGGGCGAGTGTACAAAATGTCAAAATTCAAGTGCCTTCTCCACATACAAATAACAGTTAAACCTTCCCTGCACAACAGAATTTTATTTTCTATAATGAATAGATAAGAAATTTCAAATACGAGCGCCGAGGCAGGAGTGCCACAAGGCTCTATACTTGGTTCCGTCCTATACCTCTTACATGCAGATGACATTCCTCGTGACCAGGTAGGACTCTACACTGATGACACAGCGCTTTACCACAGCGGCAGAAACCTAAATTACACTGCCATCTCTTTACAATGCCCCTGAGACAAAATCACTGTCTGGCGTAGCATTTGGAAAATAAAGAATTCCCGCCAAATGTCATACCAATTTCAATAAAATAATTAAAGTTATTAGGCCGCATTATTGCAAAACACTACGACAACTAAATAGCCGACGTTTCGACCGACTTGCTGCGGTCATCTTCAGGTCGGCTAACTGCTGGAGGAACGCAGCAAGTCGATCGAAACTCGACTATTTAGTTTGCTGTATTGTTTTACAACGACGCGACCTAATACCCAAAACTATTTTATTCCGTTAGTGCCTAGGTTCGTAGCGTTTTCCCCTAAATTACAACAGATACCTAAAAACAGATAATTTAGTCGTCAATAATACATTCTTCACTGCTTACAACAGTTGAAACGTCCCCTTAGAAAAAATATGAATGTCTGTCCCGGAAAAGCTCTTACGTTATTTGATACAAAGACAGCTGAGTAAAACTGAATGGACTCAGACATTTCTCTCTTTACTTATTCTGATAATCACTAAACTGACGCACAATATTTTTTTAGCGCAACGCAATCTGACTTTCAATAATCTCTACAAAAGAATGGCCCTGACTAACAATAACCTATACCTTTCATGAATCACTTACAAAAATCTTCGTCACTCGAACTACTGCAATACAGCGAGCGCCAATACTGCCAGCTAAATAAAAGATTCTAACTACTGAAGGCGCTAACTACTGGTAGTCATAGTTAGCGAATGAAAGATTTTGATAGAGAACAAACAATGTATTTACCTTAACAACGTTCAAAAGTCATCATATATATCTCTATCAGTTCATGACATGCATCTTCACAAATTTCCTTTTTCTGGCGGACACACGTCCAGATCTTCCGCGTAATAGTAACCTCTCAAAACCCTGCCATCTCTCTCTCTCCACATCCACCACTGCTGGCGGCTCACCTCCAACTGCGCAACGCTACGCGCTGTTCCAATCCAACTGCCCAACACTACAATAGCGAATATTCCAACAATGCCAATCAGCCACAGACTACACACAGCACAGTCAGTGATTTTCATACAGAGCGCTACGTGGCGTTACCAACATAAAAACCAAATAGCCCACTTACACAGTCTGCCAACGCTGGGGTAACTTTTCAATTCCGGGATTGTAGGAATCACGTGTTCTTGAGGCGAAAACTCGTCGAGCTATGTTCGGAGTGTATTTTCATCCGGGAAGGAAGTTTCTTGAAGGCTGTTCGATAGAGAGCGGAAAAGGTGAAAATCTGAGGGCGCAAGATTAGGTGAATAAGGTGCGTGCGGAGTGACTTCGAAAATCAAATCCTATGCAGTGTTTTTTATCAGCCTAGCAGAATGCGAGCTGTCGTAGGAGTAGCACCATCTCGCGATGCTGGTCGTAGTTCTTGGACTTCGTCTGCAAGGCTTCTCATTTATTGACAATTTGCTGTCAATAAATGTCAGCAGTGATGGTTACACCTCAGGGAAGCATTTCACAGTTCACCACACCGTCGCTGTTGCACCAGATGACATTGTCTTTTGCGAATGAGCACTTGTCTTTGTACGAGGAGTTGCAGCTTTGTTTGGGCTCAACTATTCCACTCTCTTTCTTACGTTAGCGTAATGACACCGTCTCATGTCACCATTAACGGCACAGGATAGGTAGGAATGGCCGGTGTTGTTCACGGGCCATTTGATGACGAGTAAGCATGGCCACCCGCTAATTTTTGTGATTTTGGCTTAAGGCATGCGGTACCCATACACCCGACTTTTGAACCTTCCCCACGGCATGCAAGTGTCGACGATGGTGGAATGATTACAGTTCATCACATTTGCCAGTTCTCTCGTACACTGACTTGGATCATTGTGGATTTATGCGTTTAGCCGGCCGAAGTGGCCGTGCGGTTAAAGGCGCTGCAGTCTGGAACCGTAAGACCGCTACGGTCGCAGGTTCGAATCCTGCCTCGGGCATGGATGTTTGTGATGTCCTTAGGTTAGTTAGGTTTAACTAGTTCTAAGTTCTAGGGGACTAATGACCTTAGCAGTTGAGTTCCATAGTGCTCAGAGCCATTTGAACCATTTGATTTATGCGTTTAACCCATTTTCATTACACGCCGAAGGTCTTTCTGAACGTGGAGAGTCAACAATTTCAAAACGATCTTCCTAAAAACGAGAAAAACCAGTTTCTTTCCGTGCTCTGTCCAGTGGCATTATTCACATTTACGGCGAAAATGTTTCTGGCTGCTGTCACCTCTGAGTTGAACTCAGACAGAAGAATATGTCGACTTGACAGAAAATCCCAGGAAGTTCTGGTCTTACGTTAAATCAGTAAGTGGATCGAAACAGCATATCCAGATACTCTGGGATGATGATGATGGCATTGAAACAGAGGATGACACGCGTAAAGCTGAAATACTAAACACCTTTTTCCAAAGCTGTTTCACAGAGGAAGACCGCACTGCAGTTCCTTCTCTAAATCACCGCACGAACGAAAAAATGGCTGACACCGAAATAAGTGTCCAAGGAATAGAAAAGCAACTGAAAAGACTCAACAGAGGAAAGTCTACTGGACCTGACGGGATACCAATTCGATTCTACACAGAGTACGCGAAAAAACTTGCCCCTCTTCTAACAGACGCGTACCGCAAGTCTCTAGAGGAACGGAAGGTTCCAAATGATTGGAAAAGAGCACAGGTAGTCCCAGTTTTCAAGATGGGATGTCCAGCAGATGCGCTAAACTATAGGCCTATATATTTGACATCGATCTGTTGTAGAATTTTAGAACATGTTTTTTGCTCGCGTATCATGACATTTCTGGAAACCCAGAATCTACTCTGTAGGAACCAACATGGATTCCGGAAACAGCGATCGTGTGAGACCCAACTCGCTTTATTTGTTCATGAGACCCAGAAAATATTAGATACAGGCTCCCAGGTAGATGCCATTTTCCTTGATTTCCGGAAGGCGTTCGATACAGTTCCGCACTGTCGCCTGATAAACAAAGTAAGAGTCTACGGAATATCAGACCAGCTGTGTGGCTGGATTGAAGAGTTTTTAGCAAACAGAACATAGCATGTTGTTCTCAATGGAGAGACGTCTACAGACGTTAAAGTATCCTCTGGCCTGCCACAGGGTAGTGTTATGGGACCATTGCTTTTTACAATATACATAAATGACCTAGTAGATAATGTCGGAAGTTCCATGCGGCTTTTCGCGGATGATGCTGTAGTATACAGAGAAGTTGCAGCATTAGAAAATTGCAGCGAAATGCAGGGATATCTGCAGCGGATAGGCACTTGGTGCAGGGAGTGGCAACTGACCCTTAACATAGACAAATGTAATGTATTGCGAATACATAGAAAGAAGGATCCTTTAATGTATGATTATATGATAGCAGAAACAAACACTGGTAGCAGTTACTTCTGTAAAATATCTGGGAGTATGCGTACGGAACGATTTGAAGTGGAATGATCATATAAAATTAGTTGTTCGTAAGGCGGGTGCCAGGTTGAGATTCATTGGGAGAGTCCTTAGAAAATGTAGTCCATCAACAAAGGAGGTGACTTACAAAACACTCGTTCGACCTAGACTTGAATATTGCTCATCAGGGGTTATCTGGTAAGCGTGATAGCGTTACGGAGATGTTTGGCAAACTCAAGTGGCAGACTCTGCAAGAGAGGCGCTCTGCATCGCGGTGTAGCTTGCTGTCCAGGTTTCGAGTGGGTGCGTTTCTGGATGAGGTATCGAATATATTGCTTCCCCCTACTTATACCTCCCTAGGAGATCACGAATGTAAAATTAGAGAGATTCGAGTGCGCACGGAGGCTTTCCGGCAGTCGTTCTTCCCGTGAACCATACGCGACTGGAACAGGAAAGGGAGGTAATGACAGTGCCACGTAAAGTGCCCTCCGCCTCACACCGTTGGGTGGCTTGCGGAGTATAAATGTAGATGTAGATTCCTCCACTTGGCTCTTCATTTTCTAACGTCGACAGCTCAACTCATTATCTCTAAATGACAATATCAAACTCGAATAACAACAGTGAACTACAAATAAAAAATTACAGTCGATAAATAAACCCATAGAAACCGGAATACCGACATGCAATACAAAAACTCTGTTAACCTTATATTTAGAAATGAAACTGGTCGTGGAAGCCTGCGAACTTAAGTCAAACCATTTTTCCCTGACCAGAAGGAGGTTGCCGATTCGTAACATCAAATCAACGATTGCGACCTCCTTGATGCGACTCGGTGCAGCATCTCAGCCTCAAAATTGATATAAGACCGCTTCAGTTTGGTCCCAGTAGTGATTATAACCATTCAGAACGCTCGTTAATTTCTGTGCTTCTAAAAGTACGTTTACTGCGTTTTTTAAATGAAACTGTTGCCAGGACGTTCAACAGTGACTGAAGAATCATCATACGAGTGTTTAGTGAAAGGTTAGAATAAAAGATTGGGGAGACTCGAACGCAATACGGGCAGATGACTAGTCTCGGACCACAGTCGCTTGCGTTAACGCCACTGCTCCACGGCTGGCACTGTTGTATGGTATTCAATAAATTGATAAAAATTTCAACATCGATTTCTCAGAAATAGTTTAAAAGCTCACCGTACTAGAGCATCATTTGTTATATGTAAGTATGAGGGCGTGCCGGGAGTAATGCCTCCAAATTTTTTATGTGGGAACTCTTATAGCTTTTTAAATAAAACAAACTTTATTAACATTCTACATTTTTATTCTTATTGTCTGCCTATTTATTTCTCAACATAGTCACCCTGGCGACGAACAGATTTCTCTCAACGAGAGACCAGTTTGTTGATACCGTCACAGTACAATGTTCGGTTTTGTTAACAGAGTCACAACCTCACTTCTGTTTGCAACACTTCATCACTATCAAAAAATGTTCAAATGTGTGTGAATTCCTAAGGGACCAAGCTGCTGAGGTCATCGGTCCCTAGACTTACACACTACTTAAACTAACTTATGCTAAGAGCTACACACACACACACACACACACCCATGCCCGAGGGAGGAGTCGAACCTCCGGCGGGAGGGGCCGCGCTGTCCGTGACATGGCGCCTCAAACCGCGCGGCCACTCCGCGCGGCTCACTATCAAAGTGGAGCCCATGAGGGTGTTCTTTACATTTGGAAACAGATGAAAACCGGATGGAGCAAGTGGGAGACTGTATGGAGGGTGAACGATGACAGTGAATCCAAGGTGTCGGATTCCTGCAGATGTCGCAGTGCTCGTGTGTGGTCTGGCATTGCCACGCTGAAAGAGAGCGTGTTCCAAGTGAGGACGAACTCTGCGGATTCGTGCTTTCAGTTTTCTGAGGGTCGCGCAGCACCTTGAAGAGTTTATGGCGGTGCTGATGATGATGATGTTGGGTTTGTGGTGCGCTCAACTGCGCTCTCATCAGTGTCCGTACAAAGTCCCATCTTTTTGATACAGTCCAATCTAGCGAATGATGATGATGAAAGGATGAGGAGCACACAGACATGCAGTCCCTGGGCAGAAAAAAGAACCCAACCCTGTCGGGAATCGAATACAGGACCGTGTGGGTTACGGCGACGCCTTTAGTCATAACTCCCGAATTCACCGCACCTTGATCATCCCCGAACACTGTGAGCATGACTTTCTGCTGATGGCATAGTCTTGTATTTTTCTGACGTCGATGATCGTTTGTGGCGGAATTCCATTGATGCTGTCTTGTTTTCGGTTTCAGAATTGTGAACCTAGCTTTCATCGCCAGTCACAATGTTGTTCAGGTACCCGTCACCCTCACGCTCAAAACTCAAAAGAAATTGAAACTTCCTGGCAGATTAAAACTGTGTGCCCGACCGAGACTCGAACTCGGGACCTTTGCCTTTCGCGGGCAAGTGCTCTACCAACTGAGCTACCGACGCACGACTCACGACCGGTACTCACAGCTTTACTTCTGCCAGTACCTCGTCTCCTACCTTCCAAACTTTACAGAAGCTCTCCTGCGAACCATGCAAAACTGCATGATTCCTTTCTTTCAGGAGTGCTAGTTCTGCAAGGTTCGCAGGAGAGCTTCTGTAAAGTTTGGAAGGTAGGAGACGAGGTACTGGCAGAAGTAAAGCTGTGAGTACCGGGCGTGAGTCGTGCTTCGGTAGCTCAGTTGGTAGAGCACTTGCCCGCGAAAGGCAAAGGTCCCGAGTTCGAGTCTCGGTCGGGCACGCAGTTTTAATCTGCCAGGAAGTTTCATATCAGCGCACACTCCGCTGCAGAGTGAAAATCTCATTCTGGAAACATCCCCCAGGCTGTGGCTAAGCCATGTCTCCGCAATATCCTTTCTTTCAGGAGTGCTAGTTCTGCAAGGTTCGCAGGAGAGCTTCTGTAAAGTTTGGAAGGTAGGAGACGAGGTACTGGCAGAAGTAAAGCTGTGAGTACCGGTCGTGAGTCGTGCTTCGGTAGCTCAGTTGGTAGAGCACTTGCCCGCGAAAGGCAAAGGTCCCGAGTTCGAGTCTCGGTCGGGCACACAGTTTTAATCTGCCAGGAAGTTTCATATCAGCGCACACTCCGCTGCAGAGTGAAAATCTCATTCTCAAAAGAAATTGTTGGCAGGAGTCCAGTCTCCTCTGTTTCGTGTCAGGAGTGAGCGTTCAAACCATCTACCGTGCACACAGTTTTCTGTACCGCAGTTCTGCAATGGTGACCTGTATACGTTCTCGTGACATACCACTCTGAGAGCAGTGTCTGTGTTATCCAAGATTTTCTCTGATGAGTTCATCATCCCGATTCCGATGACTTTCACCGGATGCCTTAAGGCTCGTCCACTCCGAGTTTTGTCACACACGCTGAGGTTAGCACCACCGTGTCCTCCATTACGAGCACGACCAACCCAACGTCCCACATTAATGATGTCCATACAATCATCGCCGTATACAGCTTTCATGTTTCTATGGATTTCAATTGGAGGACGCTTTCTGCGTTTGGAAATCGATTACAGCACACTGTTTTCTCACGCACCCACGTAGTTGCGTTACACGCTGCCATGCTGCAATCTGCAATTCGGAGCCTTCCAGCGGCAAAGAGTTGCAAATTGCGTTAGCGAAACGGGAAAGTCGATCGATAATATGCATGACATGTAATACGTCAGCCGTGTGAAGATAACAAAAAATTCGAAGACATCATCACTCTACAGCACGCCCTCGCATGTAGTAAAATTGTGGCGCCTGTATTTCTACACTCATGTTCATAAATTAAGGATAATTGCAAAATGTGGTGCCACAAAACGTGGCACTACACAAAACTGGCGCTAATAGCATACGCACATGGGGAACCAGGCCCCCACAACCGCACGAGTGGTCGACTGTGAAGAGCGGACAAATTGAATAGCTGGGCGGCGGCCATTAGAGTGGTAAACTGACGCGCTGGGTTCGAATGTTTATACATCGCTTTTGGTTATAAAATGCCTTCCCTTGAGTTAAGTGACAAACATATGCCTCATTTAAATACGTTACTACAATATACTTTTTAATTTATGAACAAACAGCAACTAGTCACTGTTTATGAATTTATCTTACGTGCTACATGGAATCTGGCTTGCTAAAAGTTATGTACTGGACCCCTAGCATTTTTCGTAGTTCATTTACGATAGATGTACGCAAATTCATCAAAATACTCGAAGATTTGTCCACTATATTAATAGATATTTTCTGACTCTCCCTTGCTTTAGATTTTATGACGAGAAGTGCGTTATATATGGCATAGTGCTTTGGCAACTCACAACCAAATTATCAAGTTTCAACCTAAACTAGACCATGAAAACACTACCGATCAGCCAACTTTCTTCAAAATGATCAGAACATATAAAAAGTTATTCTGTCGGTCGGAAATCTTGCCTCCTGACAGCGTTTAACCATTTTTGTAACAGCTGTGGTTTTGAGAAAGGCAACCTTCAAATAGATGCACAGACATTATGCTAATACCACGTTACAAAAACATTTATTAAGCAAGTGCACTGACATACAAAACAACTTAAAATATCCACATACCTGTGAAATGTAATATTCGTTCCTTTCTCGAATTTATTTGTACAATTAATCGCTGCACAACTCTTCGCCATTGTACTTCTTTTGATAGGAACGTACAAACAGTAGAATTACGAGTAACAAATACTGTATTTACGCCCCAACAAATATACAACGTTGAATCGGGATCTTCATAAACAACAATACTACACAATACATCAGACTACAACCACTATAATGGCGTCCAGCCGAAGGTTCAGATTATCCCGCGACTACAGCGCCATAAGTGAGTCTAGTTATTTTTTACAAGGTCTTTGTGGGGAACACACGCGACACAGAGCTGTAAGTTCACCGTTATTGGTGATAAGTTGAGAAAACCGTCCCGAAACACATGTGGTACAAAATGCCACTGTTTCCTGCGCATTTACCCCGACATCAATATGGGATATGATCACCATGCACACGTACACAGGCCGGACAACGGGTTGGCATACTCTGGATCAGGTGGTCGAGCAGCTGCTGGGGTATAGCCTCCCATTCTTGCACCAGTGCCTGTCGGAGTTCCTGAAGTGTCGCAGGGGTTTGAAGACGTGCAGCGATACGTCGACCGAGAGCATCTTAGACGTGCTCGATGGGGTTTAGGTCTGGAGAACATGCAGACCACTCCATTCGCCTGATATCTTCTGTTTCAAGGTACTCCTCCACGCAGGCAGCTGGGTGGGGCCTTGGGTTATCATCCATCAGGAGGAAGGTGCGACCCACTGCACTCCTGAAAAGGCGGACATACTGGTGTAAAATGACGTCCCGATACACCTGACCTCTTACAGTTCCTCTGTCAAAGACATGCAGGGGTGCACGTGCACCAATCATAATCCCACCCCACACCATCAAACCACGACCTCCATACAGGTCCCTTTCAAGGACATTAAGGGGTTGGTATCTGGTTCCTGGTTCACGCCCAATGAAAACCCGGCGAGAAACACTGTTAAGACTATACCTGGACTCGTCTGTGAACGTAACCTGGGACCACTGCTCCACTGTCCATGTACCATGTCTGTTCAGTCATCTGTAGACTGTGTGTCTGCAGACATCTGCTCCAGTGACTGCGGTTAGTATCCTGAGCAAGACTACCTGCAGTACTCCGTGGTCATCTGCGGGCACTGATGGTTCGATATCGGTCTTCTTGTGGTGTTGTACACTGTGGACGTCCCGTAATGTAGCGGCTGGACACGTTTCCTGTCTGCTGTAATCGTTGCCATAATCTTGAGATCACACTTTGTGGCACACGGAGGGCCCGTGCTACGACCTGCTGTGTTTGACGAGCCTCCAGTCGCCCTAGTATTCTACCCCTCATAACGCCATCAATATGTGTTCTTTGAGCCATTTTCAACAGACACTCGCCATTAGCACGTCTGAAAACGTCTGCACACTTACTCGCTGCACCGCACTCTGACATGCACCAACACACCTCTGCGTGTGTGGACTGCTGCCAGCGCCACCGTGCGACGACCGCAGGTCAAATGCACCGTATGGTCATACCCTGTGGTGATTTAAACCCGCAAACCGCCCACCAGATCGTTGTTTCACCGTGTATCAGCATTATCTTTAATTTATGAGCATGAGTGTATGTGTACAGGATTGCAGACATGGATTTCTGGTCCACTGCTATTGTTACGTCATTTACCCCTACTGCTCTTGCGACTAGTGACAGTTTTGAATTCACGACAGTGGTCTGGCACACTGATGAGATTGTGGGGGTAAAGTACAAGTGGGACATGATGCAGTAGTGTATAATCCAGTTTGCATTACCAGCAACTTCTCTTGCAGCAACAGGTGGAACAGTGTAGAACACTTCTCCAGAGACGACATCTAAATTTTCAGTAAGTGTCTGCCTATATTCGCAAGAAAGGATTAGGAAAGAATTCGCTTTGACACCAGGAAAAACCTATTCCGGAATTAGCTTAAACTACACTGTGTCTACCTTGGTTACGATAATGCGTTCAATATGTTGTTCGTAGTAGCTTACCTACATTCCTATAATCTTATTCATTATTAGACCTACTCTTGCAATACCCCTATTTCATTTTGTGTTTACAACCCAATACTCACCGGACCGGAAGTCTTGTTCTTTCTACCGCCTACTATAACTTTAACCTGTCTACTTCCATTTCTAAATTCTCTAATCGACTTACGTAATCAAGAGATTTAATATGATGATACCCTGCTCTGTAGTAGCCTCCAAAAGATTCGAATGGGGACTATTTTACATCTGGAATTTTTTTGTCCTAGACCATTCCATCATTCTTAGGCCATACAGTAGAGCTGTATGCCCTCAGGAAGAACAATAGCTGTAATTTTCCCTTGCTTTTAGCTGTTCGCAGTACCAACATAGCAAGGCCTTGTTGGTTAACTTTACTGGGCCACATCAGTCAGTCATTCAGATTGTTGGCCCAGTAATTACCGAAAGATTGCTAACGCTCTTCAGGAATCACGAGTTATTCTGGCCTCTCCACAGATACTCCTTCGTTATGGTCACACCATCTGTATAGCTGAAGCAAGGAAGTCACCCCACCTAGACTAGGGTCATGATTCGTGGGAGGTAGCTGTTGATGAAGCTGTGTTAAGCTCGACAGAATATACGGGAAACATGATACTAGAAGAGCTACATGAAATGACCCACAAAACAGGCATGAAAATTTCATTTGAGAAAGTTGTTGCGGTTCAGGGACAGTGGACACTTGATGTGGGACTGGTCCATCTACAAGGTTATCAGTCACTTCTCCACGAGAAAAAACAATGTGATATGCAGAGCAGCCTCGACTGGCTGCAAATGTAGAATGCTGGAATGTACTGGTGGAACTGTTTCGGTATTTACTACTAGAGTCTTGACTTCGAGTGTCAGTGGTTTCACTGTTAGTAGCGTGCGACACGTTCTGAAGAGAAGTAGGCTGGGCTGTAGCATTTTTGGACGCATGAACTTGTCATAATTGAGCTGGGCTGTCAATCGGCGTAAGTGTATGTCCTGGACTCATTTCAGTCCCCACAGTACTGCAGAAAAGGCTGCGAATATGCTTGGTGCGCATGTATGATTTGGTTTGTCCCTTTGGGGAGTCATTGGACCATTCCATTTTGCAGCTACTGTAACTGGACAAAAGTGTATAACAATGGTTGCTCACTTCATTTTCCCTACCATTAGTGCAATCTACGGTACTGATGTGTTATTACAATAAGATTGCGCCCTGCTACTTTATATGAAAACGTCGGGCGTAAACAATGGTAAGCGACACTCGATGGGAGTTATTGCATGTGATATATAGTAAGTGATGTCCTTTAGTCCCAGTAGTTGATAGCTGCACGATAATCCGAGGTATAGCAGCTCTATCTTGAAATTAGGATTCCAGCTAGCTTCGACTTCGCCATTATCTGAGCACTTAAACAGTGGGAAATGCCTCTACCATGCCTGCGTGTAACCGTAACGTAAGCGATGGTCGTGTCAAGAGAATACTTTCCAGGAACGAGTTGTATGAATCGATCGGAGGATGATGTGGGTTCATATGACTCTGATAAAGTTCCTGCATATGTACTAAAAAAAAGTTAATTTCGTATTTACCAGCTTACACACATTATTACTGCATTTATACATTGTTCGGCCAGAACATTTCGACCACTGACCTACAGTCAATATAAACCCGTCCAGGTGGCAGCAGCGTCACCTAGCGAGGAATGAGGTCTAGTCAGACATACACACGGTGCATGTAGTATCAGTGAACGCGCTGGCCGTCTGTAGAATGGGGAAGGCGCACGATCCATTTGATTTTTATCGAGTGCAGATTGTGATGGCCCTGAGGCTCGGCACGAGCGTTTCGGAAACTGCACGACTTGTCGGGTGTGCGAACGGTGCTGTGGTGAGTGTCTTCAACGCGTGGCGAAACCAAGGTGAAACCACGTCCAGACGTCGTGAGGGTTTGGCGGCTACACCTTGTTACAGATGTCGGACGTCGTAGGCCGGGCAGGCTGGTAAAACAGGACAGGCAGCGAACTGTGGTGGAACTAACTTCAAACCTTAATGCCGGGCAGAGTACAAGTGTGTCAGAACACACAGTGCATAGAACACTCCTAACGATGGGCCTCCGTAGCCGACGACCCATGCATGTGCCAATGTTAACACTACGATATCGGCAACTTCTACTTAAATGGGCACGTGACCACCAACGCAGGACGTTGGCGCAGTGGCAGAGCGTTGCATGGTCCGATGAATCCCGATACCTTCTTCATCGTGCCGATAGGTAGGCGCGAGTCCGCCGTCTTCCAGGGGAACAGCTCCTTGACACCTGTACTGCGGGACGGAGGCAAGCTGCGACGGCTCCATTATGCTTTGTGGAACATTCATGTGGGCATCCATAGGTCCAGTGGAGCTCGTGCAAGACACCATGATGGCCAAGGAGTATCATACATTGGTTGCAGACCACTTAATTCCGTTCATGACGATCATGTTTCCCAACGACAGTGACATTTTTCAACAAGATAATGCGCCATGTCTCAAGACCAGGGGTGTGATGGGGTGGTTCGAGGAGCCGAGTTCCAATTGATGTGCTGCCCTCCCCCCCAGCTCGCCAGACCTGAATCCGACCGAACACGACTGGGGTGTGACTGAACGTGGCGCCAGAGCTCACCAACCCCTTCCCGGAATTCACGGGAATGAGGTGAGTAGCGTGAGAAGATGTGGTGACAACTCCCTCCACCGACCTACCGAGCGACCTTCCACGCCACGACGCGTCGCCGCTGTTATCCGTGACAAAGCTGGACATAGCGGCTATTAGGTACGTGGTTACAATGTTCTGGCTGATAGTGTTCATCCTGTAAGGCTTGTGTTGCATGTATATTTATGTTAGGCGTATTTGTGATGGTGCTAATGAGTACATGCTGCAAGCTATAAGTGGATGTACACTACTGGCCATTAAAATTGCTACACCACGAAGATGACGTGCTACAGACTCGAAATTTAATCGAGAGGAAGAAGATGCTGTGATATGCAAATGATTAGCTTTTCAGAGCATTCACACAAGATTGGCACCGGTGGCGACACCTACAACGTGCTGACATGAGGAAAGTTTCCAACCGATTTCTCATACATAAACAGCAGCTGACCGGCGTTGCCTGCTGAAATGTTGTTGTGATGCCTCGTGTAAGGAGGAGAAATGCGTATCATTACGTTTCCGACTTTGATAAAGGTCGGATTGTAGCCTATCGCGATTGCGGTTTGTTGTATCGCGACATTGCTGCTCGCGTTGATCGAGATCCAATGACTATTAGCAGAATATGGAATCGGTGGGTTCAGGAGGGCAATACGGAACGCCGTGCTGGATCCCAACGGCCTTGCATCACTAGCAGTCGAGATGAGTGGCATCTTATCCGCATGGCTGTAACGGATCGTGCAGCCACGTCCCGATCCCTGAGTCAACAGATGGGGACGTTTGCAAGACAACAACCATCTGCACGAACGGTTCAACGACGTTTGCGGCAGCATGGACCATCAGCTCGGAGACCATGGCTGCGGTTACCCTTGACGCTGCATCACAGACAGGAGCGCTTGCAATGGTGTACTCAACGACGAACCTGGGTACACGAATGGCAAAACGTCATTTTTTCGGATGAATCCAGGTTCTGTTTACAGCATCATGATGGTCGCATCCGTGTTTGGCGACACGGCGGTGAACGTACATTGGAAGCGTGTATTCATCATCGCCATACTGGGGTATCACCCGGCGTGTTGGTATGGGGTGCCATTGGTTACACGTCTCGGTCACCTCTTGTTCGCACTGACGGCACTTTGAACAGTGGACGTTACATTTCAGATGTGTTACGACCCGTGGATCTACCCTTCATTCGCTCCCTGCGAAACCCTATATATCAGCAGGATAATGCACGACCGCATGTTGCAGGTCCTGTACAGGCCTTTCTGGATACAGAAAATGTTCGACTGCTGCCCTGACCAGCACATTCTCCAGATCTCTCACCAATTGAAAACGTTTGGTCAATGGTGGCCGAGCAACTGGCTCGTCACAATACGCCAGTCACTACTCTTGATGAACTGTGGTATCGTGTTGAAGCTGCATGAGCAGCTGTACCTGTACACGCCATCCAAGCTCTGTTTGACTCAATGCCCAGGCGTATCAAGGCCGTTGTTACGGCCAGAGATGGTTGTTCTGGGTACTGATTTCTCAGGATGTATGCACCCTAATTGCGTGAAAATGTAATCACATGTTAGTTCTAGTACAATATATTTGTCCAATGAATACCCGTTTACCATCTGCATTTATTCTTGGTGTAGCAATTTTAATGGCCAGTAGTGTATATATATGAGAGAGAAGAGCCAAATGTAGAATAGGAGTAATAATGTGAAGTACTATGCTCTCTGGTTAACTGCTTGAAAACTACGTTCAGCAATTGTAGACTGCTTTAGGATGTATTCATATTGCAGCTGGCAGCCATTGCGAGTGACAGAAGCTGTTTTAACAAATTCGCTAGGGGGAATAATGGCTGCAGGTTGGTGCTTTTCAGTTTCGTTCTTGCTATAATACATAAATTATTAATACATTTTCTAAACAGACTTTTAGATAAGACATTAAGCTGTAAAATCGTGTGTTTAATTTTCGATTTTATTTGCGTTTCTGAATCAAGATGGCTGTGCCTCTAATATGGAATGGCAGTACCCTAGTATTCCTTATTTGTACCAGTGCTTTCAGAACATGTTTTATTTATAGGTATTGCTTCAGTACAGAAATGACTTAACGAGCCCAACAGCAGTGGGACGAGTCTGCTATTCAAACAGCAATTTAAAAAAGTTAGAGGAAACAAGACGGGCTTACTGAAGGTGGCAAAAACTTCTCATGTTCCCAGGGCATCTCTATTTACGCTAGTAAAATCAAATTTACCAGATGATTTAGCCACAAAGACTAAACGTGAGAAAAAACTTGTTTTATCTCCCGAACATGAAAAAAAGCTGGTTGAATATAGCATGACAATGGAAAGCTAATCTTTTTGACTTACTTGAAACGGCCTTTCAGTTGGGTGAAATGGCTGGAACAGGGTGGTTACGCGTTTTCTTGGAGCGGCACAAAAGGGATGTTTCGATTCGAAAAACTCGCAACAAACTCATCTAATAGATCTCTAGGTTTCACAAGAGAAAATATGCCAATATTTTTCTCTCTGTTTTCACAAGACATGGAGAAAAACAGCTTTCCACCGGACAGAATACACAACGTCGATGAAGCTGGCCTAAGCATTATGCAGAGCAAAGTTCCCACGTCGTTGCAAGAAAGGGAAAGCGGCAATTAGCAGCCATCTCTCTGCAGAGCATGGATCACTTACGACCTTTGTCACCTGTGTGAGTGCTACAGGAAATTTTGCCCCGCCAATGATGATATTTCCTTTTAAGAATTGCAGCAATCAGCCAATGAGAGGAGCCCAACCTGGGACAATTCTTTCATGCCATCTCTCTGTACGAATTCAAAGCCAGCTCGTCGCTGATTAGTTTCAACATTTCCTAAGAAAGGCGAAGCCAACAGCAGAATCTTCGGTGCTTCTGATTGTGGATGGGCATTATAACTACTCGAGAAATCTGGATGTTGTAAGTGTCGCACTTGAAAGCCGTGTCAGCATCTTGTGTCTACCTCCTCATGCCTCACACAAGATGCAGCTGCTAGCTGGAACATACATGAGTCCTTTGAAAGCCTATAACTACGAGCAGGTACGCGTATGCACGAGGGAAAAAACACGTCCAGTAACAAACGTGGGTATCGCCGGACTGTATGGGAAGACGTACCTTAAGTGCCAGACAGGGGAGGTAGCAGATTTCATTGCCAGCAGTGAAGGAACAGTTGAGGGTTTAACCAATTATCCAGTCAGTGAGCCTCCTGCAGGTGCCGTGGCTTCTAAAAATGGAAAGCCTAATGTTGAAGTCGAGGCAGGAACATCTTCCGTCACATCTGAAATTACACCTTTGTAAATCTCACCCGTTCCTCAAATAAAGAAGACCCCAGGCAGGAAATACCAGGTTTTACAGCTGTCTTAACATGGTCTCCAAACAAGAGATCTCTAGAATTGTTCACGAAAATAAACCGGAGACGAAGAATCAGAGGCCGCCAAAGCCTGGGCACCAAGAATCATCTGAGTATGACGTCGACCCTTGCTCAGATAAAAATTTTCCGGGACGAGTCAGGGTGAGAGTGGGTAATGTGTCTAACGTGCGAAAAGTGGGAGCACACTGTGTGTCCAAGTTACGATAAGGACGATAAGTGTGTGACATCTGCAAGTGAAATTACTTAGAGTAAGGAGTTTTTAACTGAAAATGGTATACTTCATGGGTTTTTCTATGTGTTATCTTTTATAGTGTTTTCTTCGACGATGAATTTATTAGATTTTCCATTATTCGTTTTAACTTTAGCAAGCTTGAAAGTAATGGACTGTTCCATGTTTGTACCCCATAATCTGAAGAGCCAAAAATGTCAAACTTTGCGTTAAGCCTAATTTAGAAATGTTCATAAAGTGATATCTATTCAAAAATATATGAAACATTAAAATACATTCCAAAGCATGTGCTGTATATATATAGCCTCAGTGCTAGCCAAATATTTTTTTCTTTCTCTTTTCCCCTATATACAGGGTGTTACAAAAAGGTACGGCCAAACTTTCAGGAAACAGTCCTCACACACAAATAAAGAAAAGATGTTATGTAGACATGTGTCCGGAAACGCTTAATTTCCATGTTAGAGCTCATTTTAGTTTCGTCAGTATGTACTGTACTTCCTCGATTCTCCGCCATGATTTCATACGGGATACTCTACCTGTGCTGCTAGAACATGTGCCTTTACAAGTACGACACAACATGTGGTTCATGCACGATGGAGCTCCTGCACATTTCAGTCGAAGTGTTCGTACGCTTCTCAACAACAGATTCGGTGGCCGATGGATTGGTAGAGGCGGACCAATTCCATGGCCTCCACGCTCTCCTGACCTCAACCCTCTCGACTTTCATTTATGGGGGCATTTGAAAGGTCTTGTCTACGCAACCCCGGTACCAAATGTAGAGACTCTTCGTGCTCGTATTGTGGACGGCTGTGATACAATACGCCATTCTCCAGGGCTGCATCAGCGCATCAGGGATTCCACGCGACGGAGGGTGGATGCATGTATCCTCGCTAACGGAGGACATTTTGAACATTTCCTGTAACAAAGTGTTTGAAGTCACGCTGGTATGTTCTGTTGCTGTGTGTTTCCATTCCTTGATTAATGTGATTTGAAGAGAAGTAATAAAATGAGCTCTAACATGGAAAGTAAGCGTTTCCGGACACATGTCCACATAACATATTTTCTTTCTTTGTGTGTGAGGAATGTTTCCTGAAAGTTTGGCCGTACCTTTTTGTAACACCCTGTACATATAAACCAATTTTTTTTCTTTCTTTTTTTCTCTATATATAACAGAGAAACCGGCGATACAGCTTTCCAAAGACAGACAAGAGGAATGATGAGGATCATATACCCCAAAAGGGCGACTCGCCTGCTATTCTGACCACTCAGCTACGATGGGCAAAGTGGACTTATAGATACGAAAATAAATTTTCTTTGATATTTAGAAGTAGGTACACATTTTTGAGTTATCCTATACAAAGACACAGGGATACGACCAGCACACTCTACCGGAAATAGTAACCAGTAGTTGTAGCGCATTTGGAGTAACCGCTAGTATTTAAAAAAATATGCTGCTTCGCACAACATCGATTTTCGAGTATTTGGTCACCGCCAAATATTCGTTGAGATGCGGAGAAGCTGAAGTAAAAAAAAAATACATTTTCATACTACTTTGGCATGACAAAGCAAAACACTTGTTTTTTTTGACTCGTTCTGGTGCTTATATAACCTTCGGAGCGCTCCACATGGTGTAGAACTGGCAGCAGGCGGACACGTGACCGCCCCCCCCCCCCCTCTCTCCCCCCCCCCCCCCCCCCCCGCTGACGTAAGCCATGACAGGAAGCGATATTTATATCCAGTCGGTTGTATGGAATCACCGCACTAAGAGGGGCTCTACGTAAAGATACAACAGAGTGGCAGGAACGAGCTGTCGTGTTTGGACATGTCCATGACCCCGGTGTGAGTGAAGCTGGCCGAATTGTTGGTGTATCAACGCGGATTGTCGAACGTGTCTGCAAGGCATGATGTACCTCTCTTAATTACGTAACACAGTGAAAGATCAGTGGTCGTAGAAACATCCTGACCGACAGAGAGTGGGGTCGACTGTCACACCTTGTCGATGACAAGTGATTTCAAACACGACAGGAATTGCCGCCATCGGTCAGTGCGCTGACATTGCGAAGGGAATTACATACAATGGGAATTAGGTGTCGGGTACCTCTAAAAAAGCAATTGCTTACTGGACGGTAACTGACCGGATGGGAGTAGTGTAGACGGAGGAATCACGATTTTCCATCTTTTGAAATGGTAAAATGCGTCGAATGTAACAGTGGCCGAATGAAGCGTTTAACCCAGAGTGTGAGGCGGTTGTGGTCACAGAATACGCAGTATACAGAATGGAAATTCGACTGGAATCAATGCGCATGCGCGAAGCCTGCCATATTGAAACCGAGTAAACAGCTGTGTTTGAAGCAAAAGGCGAACGGATACGCTTTGTTTTTTTTTATTAATTGCACGTTTTAGCGAAGCAAAAGGCGAACGGATAGGCTTTGTTTTTTTTATTAATTGTACGTTTTAGCTGCTGGGCTTACCTGCAAGTTAACACTCGCTTGATATACTGTTAAAGTCAGAAGTACAGGTATATGAGGAGGAGAAATAAGAGAAAAGATCACAATGGGGAGGAAAGAGCTGTAAATGAGCTGTAAATGAGGAAAATGAGTTTTCCGATTTTCTTGCCTTAAACTGTAAAAGCTCATTGTTGTTGTCGTTGTGGTCTTCAGTCCTGAGACTGGTTTGATGCAGCTCTCCATGCTACTCTGTCCTGTGCAAGGTTCTTCATCTCCCAGTACCTACTGCAACCTACATCCTTCTGAATCTGTTTAGTGTATTCATCTCTTGGTCTCCCTCTACGATTTTTTCCGTCCACGCTGCCCTCCAATACTAAATTGGTGATCCGTTGATGCCTCAGAATATGCCCTACCAACCGATCCCTTCTTCTAGTCAAGTTGTGCCGCAAACGCCTCTTCTCCCCCAATTCTATTCAATACCTCCTCATTAGTTATGTGATCTATCCATCTAATCTTCAGCGTTCTTCTGTAGCACCACATTTCGAAAGCATCTATTTTCTTCTTGTCTAAACTATTATCATCTACATTTCACTTCCATACAGGGCTACACTCCATACAAATACTTTCAGAAAAGACTTCCTGACACTTAAATCTATACTCGATGTTAACAAATTTATCTTCTTCAGAAACGCTTTCCTTCCCATTGCCAGTCTACATTTTATATCCTCTCTACTTCGACCATCATCAGTTATTTTGCTCCCCAAATAGCAAAACTCATCTACTACGTTATGTGTCTCATTTCCTAATCTAACTCTCTCAGCGTCACCCGATTTAATTCGACTACATTCCATTATTCTCGTTTTGCTTTTGTTGATGTTCATCTTATATCCTCCTTTCAAGACACGGTCTCGCTGCTCTTCCATGTCCTTTGCTGTCTCTGACAGAATTACAATGTCATCGGCGATGCTCAAAAGTTTTTTTATTTCTTCTCCATGGATTTTAATTCCAACTCCGAAAGCTGATTAAGTTGAAAAAATACTGTATGCAAATGAATCACAGCTATGGAAACTCCTGGAGTTACTTCTTTGGCAGAGGTTCTCCCTTTCCTTTAAAAAATTAGAAACGAATTGTTACGCCTTTCCTCACTACTGTACATGATACCTCTCGTCCGATTCTGAGGAAACTAACTGCCGCGCAAAATTTCTTTCTTTCGTATCTTATAATTTCATATAATACCTCGATGATGAAGTGGCTATTTTTTATTTTATTTATTTATTTTAATATTGGTCATAGATATTGTGATACTTAATTTACTAGTACTCCGCAGCATAAAATTTGAACGATTTGCAGTAAAAAATGTGGTCACTGACTACTTTACGTTTGGTTCATTTCAGGTCATACATTGCTTTGTACTTAATGTAACTAACATACCGAAATTGTTTTTCAAATTGGAGGGAAGGCCATAGCTCACTACGGAATGGAAAAAATATAAGTTAAAATATTTTATTTGAGCTCTCTGCATGACGGCGTCACGTACAAGTAGACCGCAGCTCAGCGGTGAAAAGTTTCTCAAATTAGTGATCGCGATTTATTGTTAGAATTACTGCTGCAAGAAAATGATGAAGAAGACTACATTCCTCATCAACAGTTACATAATGGAAAAACTGAAACACATCTCGTATCTAAGACAATGCTTGACAAAAGTTTCTTTGTGACACTCATCAGCCGTCATTAGTAAATGAATAGGATTCATATTGCATAATATACCACTGGCCATTAAAATTGCTACACCACGAAGATGACGTGCTACAGACACGATATTTAACCGACAAGAAGAAGATGCTGTGATATGCAAATGATTACCTTTTCAGAACATTCACACAAGGTTGGCGCCGGTGGCGACACCTACAACGTGCTGATATGAGGAAAGTTTCCAACCGATTTCTCATACACAAACAGCAGTTGACCGGCGTTGCCTGGTGAAAAGATATTGTGATGCCTCGTGTAAGGAGGAGAAATGCGTACCATCGCCTTTCTGACTTTGATAAAGGTCGGATTGTAGCCTAATGCGATTCCCGTTTATCCTATCGCGACATTGTTGTTCGCGTTGGTCGAGATCCAATGACTGTTAGCAGAATATGGAATCGGTGGGTTCAGGAGGGTAATACGGAACGCCGTGCTGGATCCCAACGTCCTCGTATCACTAGCAGTCGAGATGACAGGCGTCTTATCCGCATGGCTGTAACCGATCGTGCAGCCACGTCTCGATCCCTGAATCAACAGGTGGGGACGTTTGCAAGACAACAACCATCTGTACAAACAGTCGACGACGTTTGCAGCAGCATGGACTATCAGCTCGGAGACTATGGCTGCGGTTACCTTAGACGCTGCATCACAGACAGGAGCGCCTGCAATGGTGTACTCAACGACGAACCTGGGTGCACGAATGGCAAAACGTCATTTTTTCGGATAAATCCAGGTTCTGTTTAAAGCATCAACATGGTCGCATCCGTGTTTGGCGACATCGCGGTGAACGCACATTGTAATCGTGTATTCGTCATCGCCATACTGGCGTATCACCCGGCGTGATGGTATGGGATGCCATTGGTTACACGTCTCGGTCACCTGTTGTTCGCACTGACGACACTTTGAACAGTGGACGTTACATTTTAGATGTGTTACGACCCGTGGATCTACCCTTCATTCGATCTCTGCGGAAACCTACATCTCACCAGGATAATGGACGACTGCATGTTGCAGGTCCTGTACGGGCGTTTCTGGATACAGAAAATATTCGACTGCTGCCCTGGCCAGCACATTCTCCAGATCTCTCACCAATTGAAAACGTCTGGTCAATGGTGGCCGAGCAACTGGCTCGTCACAATACGCCAGTCACTTTCCTTGATGAACTGTGGTATCGTGTTGAAGCTGCACGGGCAGCTGTACCTGTACACGCTATCCAAGCTCTGTTTGACTCAATGCCCAGGCGTATCAAGGTCGTTATTACGGCCAGAGGTGGTTGTTCTGGGCACTGACTTCTCAGGATCTATGCACCCAAATTGCGTGAAAATGTAATGACATGTCAGTTCTAGCAAAATATATTTGTCCAATGAATACCCGTTTATCATCTGCATTTCTCCTTGGTGTAGCAATTTTAATGGCCAGTTGTGTATGTTTGAGTGAAGTTATAGGGCCGTGTCTAAATCAAAACATTTGCTTAAATTTAATTTTAAAGTAGCCTACTGTCTTCTTTTAAAGTAATACGTATGTCAATTGGAAATAAATTCAGTAACTGCGAGTATCTTCGAAACATCTAGATATGCAACCTATTAGTGATACATGAAAATTGTTGACGGTCCAGGAATCGAACCCAGATTCCCGCTTACCTCTAGCGGTTGTCTTAACAACTTTTTTTTTTGCATTCTGACATCACGTGACATCCGCTGAAGTTCGTTATTGATCCCTTCACTCAGTTTTTTATCACAGAGACCAGTCAGGTCTCTGACCGAACACGCCAGGCTGACCACATCGGCTGTCCCTGCACCCCAATTTATTTCGAATTAATTTCGGACGGCTGCACACCGTCATTAACGGCTTTTCATCCAGAAATATACGTAAATGTGTTGCTTTAAAGTTGAAAACATGAGTGACAAAGGCAGCGCTGGTACAAACACTGAAACTCCAGCAGAGTGTCTTGTAACAGCTGTTTCTGTTGGAAGTGAAGTTAATTTATCAGCTCAATGTCACACAAACGAAAACTTACGAATTGAAATAAATTCATGCAAGGAAAAAGCATTGTCATATGAAGCTGAAAGCAGTGGCAGTTTACAACTTACAAATGTTAATGCAATGAATTTAAAAGCTTAAGTGATAAGTTTTTAACTAAAAATTTATTACAACTTGTTTCATTAGCGTCTGTTTTCGTAAAAGGTTTCATTTAATCGGTTGGATTAATTCTGTTTCTTAAGAATGTGCATTTCCAGCCGCAGTAGTAAGCAGCTATCATTTCGCTTCTACTTGGTTTCAATATGGCGTCGAGCACAACTCTTAAGTTCTTACAAATCAAAGGAGTCCTGTGGTGGTTCTGTGAATTCTTAGGAGGGGTATTTCGTACCATGACTTCGTACCCTTTATTTAAGAACCGTATGCATTAACCAACCTGTTGATTTCAACATTTTCGGTGTGTTGCCCTTTGTGCCACATCTTTGTGGTGAGTATGCCGTGTACATTCTGTGTTGCGTGATGTCAACAGCCGCAAGAATACGTTTCTGTTTTGGCGAGCATTCAGGCACGCTATCACACACCGACCCTATGTTAATCACACGGATAATGTATGGGACTGTCTGGAACAGCTCGAGAATCGCAGCAATCAACAACCGCGCAATGTGATAGTTTTTCGCGTTCTAATCATGAACGGGTTGCTTCAGCTGGATATAGCATAAATGAAAATCAGTTGATGAATATCTTCCCCGCCGAACTGAGGTAATTAACAAGCAACGTCTCTAAAAAGTTCGATGCGCGAAGAATACATCTTACGCCGTCATACCTGAGTCGAAATTTTCTTTGAAAAAGAAATGTGATCAAATATTCATCATATCTTCTTTGACTAAGATGTTTGACGTGGTGCAAATAGGGGTATTACACTGTCATCAAATTTTCTTCGACAAAGATCATTGGCATCATAGTTCCTTCAGAATGGTCGACGAAGACTTATTACTGTACTGTGCTCTGCAATTGCATGTAATGCAGCTGCACTGTATTTACATTTGGAAAAGGGACAGAAGTCAAGGAAAAGGAAACTTAGTTGGGTGAAGCCGTGGGTTTCACGACGAGATGCTAAAAGCAGCCAACACAATCTGTTAGGGGAGCTGCAAGTCGAGGCCGCGAAGTCGTATGAAAAGCGCTTGCGAATGGACGAGAGTACATTTCAATACGTGCTCAAGAAAGTGCCTGCTCATGTTATGAAATGCTGTACCCGCAAAAGAGAGACTTACCGTAACATCGCGATTTCTTGCAACAGGGGAAAGCTACTCTACTTTACAGTATTGCACTCGAATACCACTGTGCACATTGACGAAAATAATACTAGAAACGCGTGAAGCTGTTTATAAAGGACTGAAGCAGAAATATATGAAGGAAAATAACTATTCAGTACATACTATAGCCATTAAAAATATTTTTATTTCTACAAGATTTATATATTTTCTCCTTCATGTCCTTGGGGTACATCCTGGCCGTACTTCACGGCTAATGGCATCTGCAATATTTTTGTTTCTGTTGCTTGTTCTTACTCTGTTTTTCTATTCGGGATGCCGCAAGCTATACAGTGCTTTGTCTGCCTCGTACACTTCTGTCAATTTCGTTGTAGGTGCGACGCACGAAGCAATTTTCGAACCCATGTTGATAAACATACATGTCCCAGAGATGTAGCGATGCTAGCGCTCCAAGCGGTTGCATTCTCAATGCATTAACAGAAGACGAACTCTTTCTTTAATCAAATCTAAGCGGAGGCGCTACATTTGATCAAAGAGAATTTGACAAAGGCCTAACTTTGACAAATTTCCTCGTTACACTGTCACGTTTTGTTTGACGAACGAACTTCGCGAAAGTACATTTGAGTGTTTAATACCGGCCTTAGCGAAGGATCTTACTGAGAATCCGAGAAAATTCTGATCCTGCGTAAAATCAATAAGCGGGTCGAAGTTTTTTATCCAGTCTGGTGTGGCAATAGAAGACAGCAAAAGAAAAGCTGAAGTTTTAAATTTCGCGTTTAAAAAGTCATTCACACAGGAGTATTGTACAGACCATGTTTTGACTGTCACACACATTCCCGTACGGAGGACAGAGAAATAAGCATCTCTGATGATACGAAGGAACAGAAAGAGTTGAAAAGAAGTATGTCGCCCGGTCCGGACGGAATCCCAATTCGGTTTTACAGACTCTGCGGCACTGCCCCCTTTCTTCACATGCATTTATAGCGGATCTCTCGCCCAGAGCCAAGTCCCAAGCGACTGGAAAAAAGCACAGGTGATTCCTATATGTAAGAAGGATAAAAGAACGGACACGAATAATTACAGACCCACATCAACATCAGTTTGCTGCGGAAATCTTCAACATATTTTGCCTTCAAATATATACATTTCTTTGTGACAGAAGAATTTCTGTATGCAAATCAGCGCAGATTTAAGAAGCACCATCGCTAGTGCGAAGCTGTGCTTGCCCATTTCTCGCACGATATGTTACGAACCATGTATGAAGGGCAACAGGCAGTTTCCATACTCCTAGATTTCTGGAAAGCGTTGACAGCTGTCCCACTCCAGACTGATAACGATAGTCCGTGCAAACGGAGTAAGTTCCCCGCCGATATGTGAGTAGCTTGAAGACTTCTTAAGTACACTACTGGCCATTAAAACGGCTACACCACGAAGATGACGTGCTACAGACGCGAAATTTAACCGACAGGAAGAAGATGCTGTGATATGCAAATGATTACCTTTTCAGAGCATTCACACAAGGTTGGCGCCGGTAGCGACACCTACAACGTGCTGACATGAGGAAAGTTTCCAACCGATTTCTCATACACAAACAGTTGACCGGCGTTGCCTGGTGAAACGTTTTTGTGATGCCCCGTGTAAGGAGGAGAAATGCGTACCATCACGTTTCCGACTTTGATAAAGGTCGGATTGAAGCCTACCGCGATTGCGGTTTATCGTATCGCGACATTGCTGGTCGCTTTAGTCGAGATCCAATGACTGTTAGCAGAATATGGAATCGGTGGGTTCAGGAGGGTAATACGGAACGCCGTGCTAGATCCCAACGGCCTCGTATCGCTAGCACTCGAGATGACAGGCATCTTATCCGCATGACTGTAACGGATCGCGCAGCCACGTCTCGATCCCTGAGTCAACGGATGGGGACGTTTGCAAGACAACAACCATCTGCACGAACAGTTCGACGACGTTTGCAGCAGCATGGACTATCAGCTCGGAGAGCATGGCTGCCGTTACCCTCGACGCTGCATCACAGACAGGAGCGCCTCCGATGCTGTACTCAACGACGAACCTGGGTACACGAATGGCAAAACGTCATTTTTTCGGATGAATCCAGGTTCTGTTTACAGCATCATGATGGTCGCATCCGTGTTTGACGACATCGCGGTGAACGCACATTGGAAGCGTGTATTCGTCATCGCCATACCGGCGTATCACCCGGCGTGATGGTACGGGGTGCCATTGGTTACACGTCTCGGTCACCTCTTGTTCGCATTGACGGCACTTTGAACAGTGGACGTTACATTTCAGATGTGTTACGAGCCTTGGCTCTACCCTTCATTCGATCCCTGCGATACCCTACATTTCAGCAGGATAATGCACGACCGCATGTTGCAGGTCCTGTACGGGCCTTTCTGGATACAGAATATGTTCGACTGCTACCCTGGCCAGCACATTCTCCAGATCTCTCACCAATTGAAAACGTCTGGTCAATGGTGGCCGAGCAACTGGCTCGTCACAATACGCCAGTCACTACTCTTGATGAACTGTGGTATCGTGTTGAAGCTGCATGGGCAGCTGTACCTCTACACGCCATCCAAGCTCTGTTTGACTCAATGCCCAGGCGTATGAAGGCCGTTATGACGGCCAGTGTTTGTTGTTCTGAGTACTGATTTCTCAAGATCAATGTTTCAAATTGCGTGAAAATGTAATCACATGTCATTTCTAGTATAATATATTTGTCCAGTGAATATCATCTGCATTTCTTCTTGGTGTAGCAATTTTAATGGCCAGTAGTGTACTTACGCTACCCGCCACGACGGTACACGATACGATTGGGAGTCCTTCAGCGGTAGAGGGCTGCAAATACGTAAACGTGTTGAATAACGATGAAGAATGTTAATAACGTTTATTTTATTTAAAAAGCTTTGAGAGCTTTCACATTAAAACTTCGGAGGCACTACTTTTCAGCACGGCCTTGTGGAAACGGTGTTACACTGTACTAGCGTATCGTCTCCTAGGGATGATTCGTTTTCCGTCCAGTGTGCTCATAAGCAGGTAAATTGGCTGGTAACTGTAGGGAAGGGAAGTGTTTGGAATGCACTCCTCAGTGGGTACCTCGGGAGAACCACTGTCCGCAGCAAAACATGAAGCTGCGCAAGTCTTCTACGGCCAAACGACACAGAAACTGGGCAGCGGCTGAGTGGAACGTGTAGTGAGTCGTGACTGGCCGCATGTGAGCCGCGGGACGCTTCTCAGAGCGGCCGGTAGCGGGTGGCGCGCTCGTGGGCCACACGCGATTGCGCACGTGCCGGGGCCGGCTGATTACACACTGCGACTGCGCGGCTCCTGCCGTGGAGGTCACCGCCGAAACTACGCCGCTGCCTGCTGCCTGCTGCCTGCTGCCGCTGTTGCTAGGCAACGGCTGCACTCCGCCGCAAGGAGATACGGCTGCCAGCCGAGAAGCACCATTCTGCTGCTGTCCTGCCTTCGATGTGCGTAACATGTAAGTGCTTAATACTGTGCTGACTGTGTGCAGCACATCAACCCAAATGCCAGCTTCGTGGTTGCAGCACGGAAAAAACTCATCCTAGCCCCCAAATCTCTGTGACCAACCAAGCCAGTAACCTGCTAAAAATTCACAACACTGACAGTGGGAAGTACGAAAGTACTCGACCAGTATGAAATGTGGTAGTGTATGCAACTCTCTCCTACCAGTAGGTCTCTTTATTCCGATTACGTTTGTTCATACAGATTGTAATGAAAACCGAGTAGAAGTCATTTCTAATAGGAACTCTTGTCTGGATATTCATTCTTTCCGGCAACAAATACATACATCAAAAAAGTTTTGCATCACTACGGTTCCCAGAACACCTAAAGATAGACGTTGACTGCGGATATTGTATCACAGACTCAGTCCATTTGACTGTTCAGAAATGTCACTAAACCCGCCCAGCCGGCCGCGGTGGCCGAGCGGTTTTAGGCGCTTCACCCCCAGTTCGAATCCTGCCTCGGGCATGGATGTGTGTGATGTCCTTTGGTTAGTTAGGTTTAAGTAGTTCTAAGTTCTAGCGGACTGATGATCTCAGATGTTAAGTCCCGTAGTGCTCAGAGCCATTTGAACCATTTGAAACCCGCCCAATGATGTAAACAACCACGCATGAGCAGCGCCTATTAGACGGAGGGGGTTTGACATCCGATCAGTTCCAGTCATTCCACGAGCAAGGAGGTACACAGCTCGTGTTGTCTGCAGCGCAACGATGCCTAGACGGTCAATAGCGCGGTTCGATCGCGTCCGCATTGTTACTTTGTGCCAGGAAGGTCTCTCAACAAGGGAAGTCTCCGGGCGTCTCGGAGTGAACCAAAGCGATGTTGTTCGGGCATGGAGGAGATACAGAGAGATAGGAACTGTCGATGAGATGCTTCACTCAGGCCGCCGAAGGGCTACAACTTCAGTGAATGACCGCTACCTACGGATTATGGCTCGGAGGAACCCTGACAGCAACGCCACCTTGTTGAATAATGCTTTTCGTGCAGCGACAGCTTGTCGTGTTACGACTCAAACTTTGCGCAATAGGCTGCATGATGCGCAACCTCGCTCCCGACGTCCATGGCGAGGTCCAGCTTTGTAAGCACGACACCATGCAGCGCGGTACAGATGGGCCCAACAGCATGCCAAATGGATCGCGCAGGATTGGCATCACATTCTCTTCACCGATGAGTGTCGCATATGCCTTCAACCAGAAAATCGTCGGAGACGTGTTTGGAGGCAACCCGGTCAGGCTGAACGCCTTGGACACACTGTCCAGCGAGTGCAGCAAGGTGGAGGTTCCCTGCTGTTTTGGGGTGGCAATATGTGGGGCCGACGTACGGCGCTGGTAGTCATGGAAGGCGCCGTAACGGCTGCACGAATGCCATCCTCCGACCGATAGTACAACCATATCGGCAGCATATTGGCGAGGCATTCGTCTTCACGGGCGACAATTCGCGCCCCCATGGTGCACATCCTGTGAATGACATCCTTCAGGATAACGACATCGCTCAACTAGAATGTCGAGCATGTTCTCCAGACATAAACCCTATCGACAATGCCTGGGATAGATTGAAAAGGGCTGTTTATGGACGACATGACCCACCAACCACTCTGAGGGATCTACGCCAAATCGTCGTTGAGGAGTGGGACAATCTGGACCGACAGTGCCTTGATGAATTTGTGGATAGTATGCCACGACGAATACAGGCATGCATAAATGCAAAAGGAGTGCTACTGCACTACAATGCAGTTGTACTACCAGAAGCCCTCTAGGCATCAGAAACGACCTAAATCGGGGAATCAGGCATCACAGAGACAGAAAAGATAGAAACTAAAATCCTTCGAAAACGTTTTGTAGCAGTACATAGAGATGGTATATGGATGAAGAGGCCAACCAAAGAACTATACGAACACACAAACAGACTCACAGACAAAATCAGAGCCGGCCGAAGTGGCCGAGCGGTTATAGGCGCTGCAGTCTGGAACCGCGAGGCCGCTACGGTCGCAGGTTCGAATCCTGCCTCGGGCATGGATGTGTGTGATGTCCTTAGGTTAGTTAGGTTTAACTAGTTCTAAGTTCAAGGGGACTAATGACCTCAGAAGTTGAGTCCCATAGTGCTCAGAGCCATTTGAACAAAATCAGAAAACGTCGATTAACATTCTTTGGGCACATACACAGAATGAACAACACCAGATTCACAAAGCGAATTTTTGATGTAGCTAACAACTCAATCAAAAAAACCAGCTCGTTTCTTGAAATAGAGGAGGAGGACCTAAAACAAGGAGGAATCAATAAAGAAATGATAGATGAAAAAGACAAATTCAGAAACAAAATTATGAACAGGAAATTTGAAGTAAAAGAAAGGAAGACACCAGGGAAAATATGTCAGAACAATGGAAACACGAACACAGCCAAAGAATGTCGAGGTTTTGGGAAGAGAAAAAGAGGAAGAAAACATGAAGAAAGAGGGAAATTGAATAATCATGTAACATTAAAGTTCAATCACTGTCTTGAGGGCAAAAATGTATAATAATAAAAAGTTTGTACAGAACGCTCAGTGCGCGGGTCCTACTCGTACTTGCGTTTTTTTTGTTTTGAATTCGTTTCTTAAATACAGATACACTTTGTGATCAGAAGTATCCGGACACCTGGCTGAAAATGTCTTACGAGCTAGTGGCGCCCTCCATCGGTAATGCTGGAATTCAGTATGGTGTTGGCCCACCCTTAGCCTTGACGACAGTTTCCACACTCGCAGTCATACGTTCAGTCAGGTGCTGGAAGGTTTCTTGGGGAATATCAGCCCATTCTTCACGGAGTGCTGTACTGAGGAGAGGTATAGATAACGGTCGGTGAGGCCTGGAACGAAGTCGGCGTTCCAAAACATCCCAAAGGTGTTCTATAGGATTCAGGTCAGGACTCTACAGGCCAGTCCATTACAGGGATGTTATTGTCGTGTAACCACTCAACCACAGGCCGTGCATTACGAACAGGTGCTCGATCGTTTTGAAAGATGCAATCGCCATCCTCGAATTGCTCTTCAACAGTGGGAAGCAAGACGGTGCTTAAAACATCATTTTGGACCTGTGCTGTGATAGTGTCACGCTAAACAACAGGGGGTGCAAGCCCCCTCCATGAAAAACACGACCACACCATAACACCACCGCCTCCGAATTTTACTCTTGGCACTACACACGCTGGCAGATGACGTTCACCGAGGATTCGCCATACCCACACCCTCCCATCGGATTACCACGTTGTGGACCGTAATCCATCATTACACACAACGTTTTTCCACTGGTCAATCGGCCAATGTTTACGCTCCTTACACCAAGTTGAGGCGTGATGTGTGGCTTAAGATCAGCCGCTCGATCATGAAATCCAAGTTTTCTCACCTCCCGCCTAACTGTCATAGTACTTACAGTGAATCCTGATACAGTTTGGAATTCCTGTGTGATGGTCTGGATAGATGTCGATGGTTTCTGTCAGTCAACAGACGAGGTCGGCCGGTACGCTTTTGTGCTGTACTTGTCCCTTCACATCTCCACTTCACTATCACATCGGAAACCGGTGGACCTAGAGATGTTTAGAACTGTCGAAATCTCGCATCCAGACGTGTGACACAAGTGACAGCCAATCACCTGACCACGTTCGAAGTCCGTAAGTTCCGCGGAGCGCCTCATTCTGCTCTCTCACGATATCTAATGACTGCTGAGGTCGCTGATATGGAGTACCTGGCAGTAGGTGGCAGCACAATGCACCTAATGTGAAAAACGTATGTTTTCGGAAGTGTCCGGACACTTTTGATTACATACTGTATGTAGATCTTTCGCAGTTCGTGAAGTTATCTGTCATTTTACTTCCTTTTTTGCTGTTAGAAATCTGATTTCTGACTCTTGAATGGAACTCTTTGTCACTTTCATAGATCACTGTGGAACAGGGACTGTTTTATACAATTTAATCTGCTTCACCCAGCTGTGTTTTTGTATTTTGTTTCTTAACTACACATTAACCTTTCAGCAGATTATTCAGAACATAGGCTGCTATTTATGTGTATCATTCCTACATTCCTAAGTGATGTTACTAACTAGATAATTAAAATGTCAGACATTTCCGTTTAGAGTTTACTGATTGTTTAACTCCATTATAAAATAATTCGCTGTTATTCTTTTCCCTTGAATGTTTCTTATAATATTGTTAATGATTTTTGTATGTAGGCTTTCTTTTCTGCCAGAAGTATGGCATGATATGTTTACGAAAGACAACGTATTACGTTTTACGTACCAACATGTCTACTAAACTCATAATGGGAACAAAACAAAAATACCATTTTGAGCAAGGACAGCCACCATCCCATGATAGTAAAAGCAAGACAGATTTAGGATACACTAGAAGTATTGTATCTGTCACAACACTACTGCATGGTAAAGTCTCATACGGAACCTGTTTGCGTCTAGTGTTTCTCACTCTGGATTTAAAATCTAGTTCTTAGATCATTTTCAGTACTAGCGTGGTGAATAGTAGCGTGTTCGGGACGTTCGGAACTAAAAATTTCTATCTACCAATCGGACTTTGATATTAGGACGTTTGTACCGCCGTTTCCGCCATATCGTTATATGTCGATTTCAATGTCAACAGTTTTAAAGCATTTTTTAGGAAGGAATGAAATTAAATTTTCTCGCACTTCGTGATGCGGCAAAACTAAATTCTCTGCCAAGTGTCAGTTCCGTTTATGTAAGTAATAATTTTAGCAGCTCATATCTTCGCTCGGAGGAGGATGATGCAGCGGCGCGAATGCATTACATCAGCCGGTGATGTGGCAGTGCCTTGGTGTAGAGCGTTTGCTGAGCTCATATCGTGAGGCTCCACGTTCCAGTTCAGAGTATGGAATGAAACTTTGACAAATGTGGGCGTGTGTAACCAGAGCGTTTAGCTACTACGTCTTTTAAGGCGAGGATTCGTCCAAGACACATGAAAACCAGAGAGAACTGTGTTTGCTGTATGCTCTTTCAGCAGTTTTGGATATTTAATGACAGTGGGCTCCAAATAAAAGGCAGGTAATTGTGAAAGCAGAGAATATTGAGGTAAAACTTGCACCTGTTTTGAACTTCATTGAGTGGATAAACTGTGTCAATGAATAGCGTTCATTGCACACCTTGACCATTCGTTTTCTGGTTGTGATGATCATGTTGCTACATCAAATACTGTTCGTCCTCTGCCATATAAAGAGGCGTCTGAAACGCGCACGAAAAGAAGTAACTTAGCACACATCAACAAGAAGGACTGACTGCAGTGTAATTAGAATAAATGTAATTTTTAGAAACAATTTATTGTAATCGTCATTTTTACCGTTTTCCGTGGTTCCATACCATGGAGGTATGTTCCGCCTATGGAACTAAATGAAAGGCAGTATTTTTTTTTTTTTTTTTTGTCAAGCGCGTTTCGCTTCTTTTATTTATGAAGCATCTTCAGTGGCGATTGCCCGTATTGTTAGTCCACATATGTGGTCCTGGAGATGTGCTCATTCGGTCACCACGCTCCAACTGGCCGATTTCCGGCGTTTCTTCACCCCCATCTATCACAACACATCACTTACCATTGAAAATGCTTCATACATAAAACAAGAGAAACGCGTAAGGCAAAAAAAAAACTGCCTTTCATAGATGGAACATATCTATATGGATTTATTGTGAGTTTTCCGTTTCTTAAAATCTACGCAAGTTAGAATGTGACGTCTTTATCTTAAATGCCATACGTTTTTTCTTTAATATATTGGCTTTCAGAATGTGTCTATAGAGCCATCTCAGCACTGGAAATATTGCACTATAATTTGTTTTGACAGTTCAGGGTATACATTAGTTTAAACTGTACCCTGGTACGAAGTTATATAGGCTTAACAAAGGAGAAATCCCGACATAAAACAAATTTTAGGTCCACAGTGTACTGAAACATGTAAACAAGACGAAAATATAACGCAGGATACACAGAGATAGTACGCTGCTAGTAACAAAATAAGAAATGATAAATCGCCATTGGTACATATCTAGGATATTTCGAAGACCATCCATATAATGGCTGTGTATGTGAAGTAGCAATAAAATGTTCTTTTGTATGTCCTGTAAGAATTGTTTCAAAAGGTGCGGATAGAGAATTGAATATCTGTGCAGATCTATTAGTGCCATCTAGGCAGAACATTAGGACAGAATACAAGAACCAGATTTGGGTATTACAGCCATATACAGGGCGAGTCACCTAACGTTACCGCTGGATATATTCCGTAAACCACATCAAATACTGACGAACCGATTCCACAGACCGAACGTGAGGAGAGGGGCTAGTGTAATTGGTTAATACAAACCATAAAAAAATGCACGGAAGTATGTTTTTTTAACACAAACCTACGTTTTTTAAATGGAACCCCGTTAGTTTTGTTAGCAAATCTGAATATATAAACAAATACGTAATCAGTGCCGTTTGTTGCATTGTAAAATGTTAATTACATCCGGAGATATTGTAACCTAAAGTTGACACTTTGAAACGTCCCCTTAGAAAAATTTATACAGGACTGTGCTTAAACTGATACACAATATTTTTAGCACAACGCAATCTGACTTTCAGAAATCCCTACAAAAGAATGGCCCTGACTAACATTAACCTATGCATTTCACAAATCGCTTGCCTCACAAAAATCTTGGTTACTCGAACTACTGCAATACAGCAGCGCCACTACTGCCAGCTAAATAAAAGATTCAAACTACGGAAGGCACTAACTACTGATAGGCATAGTTAGCAAATGAAAGATTTTAATAGAGAACAAACAATGTATTTACCTTAATAGTCATAATATATATATATATATATAGCAGTTCATGACAAATTACAAAACTCCGCCATCTCCCTCCCCACATCCACCACTGCTGGCGGCTCACCTCCAACTGCGCAACGCCACTCGCTGTTCGCAGCCAGCTGCCTAACACTACAATGGCGAATATTACAACAATGCAAAGCACCCACAGACTGCCTGTGATTTTCATACAGAGGTGGCATTACCAATAAGAAAACCTAAACAGCCTACTTACATAGCCCCCATGCTCCCCACAAAAAATTTTACAATTTGTTTTGGTTCCCATATTGTCTGTTTCTATGGTTATCTCTGTCATATTCATTACAACGGAAATGGGATCTTTCACTGTAACTATTATTCTGCCAACGGTTGTCATACGGGTGGTGTCTGTTTTGGTCACGATTTACGTTGTAAGAATAGCCTTGTCGTGTCCGTTTATTATTTCTGTCATCGCGGAATTGTGACGGATGTGACCTGTAATTGTTGTGTTCCTGTTTTCGCGTCCCGCGATTGTCAGTGTCAATTTCCAGTTCTTGTAACAGTCCCTGAAAAGCTTCAATGTCGTCTTTGCAACGTCCTGCCAAAATAATATGTCGTAAATGTTCAGGTAATTTGATTAAGCAAATGCGGATGAATTCTGAGGGGCTGTAAGGGTTTGACAGGTGCTGATTCTTGTGCAACATGTCTTCAAAATATTTCACAAGACTGGAAAATTCAGATTGTTCGAAATGTTTCTTTGTTATGATGCTATGTTTTACTCGGTCTTGTGTAGCTTGAGACCAATATGCTGAGAGGAAGGTATGATAAAATTCTCCTTCACTGTGGTCATCGTGAATGACCAACCGCATTCTTTCAGCTGGTTCATTCTCTAAGTAGCCACACATAAATCCTAATCTGTGCTCAAATGACCAGTTGGGAGGAAAACAATGAGAGAATTGATGGAGCCACGCTTGTGGATGAATGTCGTTGCCAGAATTCTTAAATGTTTTGAATTTACGTGTAATAATGAACAGCTTATAGTCAAAATCATCGTGTCGGCGAGTAGCATATCGGTCATTGTTAGGTCGTGTCGGCCGTTCCATCTCAAAATTCGGTGCACATTGCCAATTTCTTTCATAACTTCCGAAATGCCCTGTGTTATTATCTTGCGGCTTTTCCGCATTTCTAAGTCCCTCTTCCCGTGTTGGAGCGCGAGTGTCCTCTGAAATACGTAATTCTTGTATTACCTGTGTCAGCTGATCTTGTACTTCCCGGATTTCTCTTTGGTGTTGCGTATTAATTTGATTCAGATTTTGTTTCAGTTTACTAATTTGTTCGCACTCTTCTGTCTCATTAAAGACTACCGGTTTTGTGTCATTCAGATTATCATCTACCTTCGTAGATAAATTATTTAGCTGATCCGAAAGTTCAACTACTTTCTCTGATAATGTACTAATTTCCTCCATGTGTCTTTCTACTGTGTCCTTTAAGTTTTCCTGAGTTTTTGCAAGTTGCGTAACCGAATCGGTAGATGCAACTGAGTCAATTTTAGCTTGCAAGGTCTCATGATTTTCATGAACAATAATGTGCAGTTCTTTTATGGCTGCTTCGTGATTCTGTAATGCATTTTCGTGCCGCGAAAAAATAGGTTGAAAATGCTCACAAATTTGAGTTTTTACGACATTACAGACTTTTTGACATTTCGATTCAATGTTATGTAACTCAGTAGTTAAATCTTCATGTGTTTGTTCAAGAGTTTGTTCCAATGAGTCTAACTTTTTAAGATTTTGTTCCATTGTGTCTAACTTTTTGAGATTTTGTTCCACTGTGTCTAACTGTTGCTGTGTTTGTCTCTGATGTTGTTTCATTTGTTGCATTAATTGCAATAATAATGTATTAGTGTCTGGAATCTGTTCCTCTATGCTTTTCGGCAGTGCATTTGCACCGGCAACATTCACATTTTGACAAGTAGAAAATGTGTCTTGACTTATTTGAGAAAACGGTGAGGACCCAAAACCTGAATCTACAGTATTTGCGAGATTGTTTCCTGTCATTTCTGATTCCTGAGGCGAGCTGTTGCCGACCGATCGATCGATAATGCTTTCCTGTTCAGTAATTGTTTCACTGTGTACACCATTATTTGCAACCCGCTCCATTTCCCTATGCACCATTACCAAATTACCACTTTGAATGTCTGTTAATTCATTACACAGTGGTGCTGATAAGCTACGCTCGTCGTCACTATTATTTCTCAGTTTACTTTGTAGCCTAGTGTTACGTTTCTCACACGCCATTATTGTCGCAATATTTCACACGATAACACAGAAAAGCACAATTTGAAGAGCAAAAATAAGAGAACACATTAACATAGCACTGAAAATAATATCTAGTTAATTGCAAGCGCAGCTGCGAAATACTTGGTGCAAATCTACATGCATCCCACAACAACAATGAAAAACTACCACTACAAAGGAAATTCTCTCTATGATTACGCGCTAGCAATAAACAATAGCTACACTAATTACACAAACTACAAGAAAAAATCAGAAGATTCCAGTGAGGTATCCTCAGCTAAGGGTCGACGTATGAAACGTCCCCTTTTGACAAATTATACATGACTGTGCTTAAATCTGACTTTTAATAATCCCTACAAAAGAATGGCCCTGACTAACATTAACCTATGCATTTCACAAATCGCTTACCTCACAAAAATCTTGGTTACTCGAACTACTGCAATACAGCGAGTGCCACTACCGCCAGCTAAATAAAAGATTCAAACTACGGAAGACACTAACTACTGATAGGCATCGTTAGCAAATGAAAGATTTTGATAGAGAACAAACAATGTATTTACCTTAATAGTCATAATATATAAATAGCAGTTCATGACAAATTACAAAACTCCGCCATCTCTCTCCCCACATCCATCACTGCTGGCGGCTCACCTCCAACTGCGCAACGCTACGCGCTGTTCGCAGCCAGCTGCCTAACACTACAATGGCGAGTATTACAGCAATGCAAAGCACCCACAGACTGCCTGTGATTTTCATACAGAGGTGGCGTTACCAATAAGAAAACCTAAACAGCCTACTTACAACTTGACACCTCCGACGTTCAGTTGCGTGTTGTAAAAAACACGGGCCACGGTCGGCGAGCAACATCTGCAGGGACATGTTTACGATGACGACCGTGTTTACGAGTGTGGCTGTAGTGCACTGTTGTGGTTTGGTCTAGCTGTCGCAGTGTCCGCATGTAGCGCTTACTGCTATTGTTATTCTGCATTCGTCTCCGCACGCAGACCAACTGTAGTACACCGTGTTACCAGACGTCTGTGATAGTGCAGTGTTGTAGGAACTGTGACCATGGTGTATTCGAACACTGAAAAGGCGGAGATGATACTCATCTATGGCGAGTGTCGACGAAATGCAGCTGAAGCCTGCAGGGTGTATGCAGAACGGTACCCGGACAGAGAGCATCCAACGTGCCGCACATTGCAAAATATCTACCGCCAACTGTATGCAACAGGTATGGTCGTAGCACGCAAACGGGTCCGTAACAGGCCCGTCACAGGAGAAGCGGGTGCAGTTGGTGTGTTAGCTGCTGTTGCCATGAACCCACATATGAGTACACGGGACATTGCGAGAGCCGGTGGACTGAGTCAAAGTAGTGTCATGCGCATACTGCATCGTCACCGCTTTCACCCGTTTCATGTGTCGCTACATCAGCAATTACATGGTGATGACTTTAATCATCGAGTGCAATGCTGTCAATGGGCATTAACAGAGAATGCGTTGCAGTTCTACGTGTTTACCGATGAAGCGGGTTTCACAAACCACGGGGTAGTGAATCCACGGAACATGCATTACTGGTCCGTGGACAATCCTCGCTGGCTCAGACAGGTAGAGCGACAGCGACCGTGGACTGTAAATGTATGGTGCGGAATCATTGGCGACCACCTCATTGGTCCTCACTTCATTGCAGGGGCCCAAACAGCTGCAACATACGTCGCGTTTCTACAGAATGATCTGCCAACGTTGCTCGAAAATGTCCCACTGGAAACGCGTCGACGTATGTGGTATCAGCATGATGGTGCACCTGCACATTCCGCAATTAACACTAGGCTGACCCTTGACAGGATGTTCGACCGGCGTTTCATAGGACGTGGAGGACGTATAAATTTGCCAGCCCGTTCTCCTGATCTTACACCTCTGGACTTCTTTCTGACCGAGCGAGGTGGCGCAGTGGTTAGACACTGGACTCGCATTCGGGAGGACGACGGTTCAATCCCGCGTCCGGCCATCCTGATTTAGGTTTTCCGTGATTTCCCTCAACCACTCCATGTAAATGCCGGGATGATTTCTCTGAAAGGGCACGGCCGACTTCCTTCCCCATCCTTCCCTAATCCGATGAGACCGATGACCTCGCTGTCTGGCCTGCTTCCCCAAAACAACCAACCAACTTCTTTCTGTGGGGTACGTTAAAGAAGAATGTGTACCGTGATGTGCCTACAACCCCAGAGGATATGAAACAACGTATTGTGGCAGCCTGCGGCGACATTACACCAGATGTACTGCGGCGTGTACGACATTCATTACGCCAGAGATTGCAATTGTGTGCAGCAAATGATGGCCACCACATTGAACATCTATTGGCCTGACATGTCGGGACACACTCTATTCCACTCCGTAATTGAAAACGGAATCCACGTGTGTACGTGTACCTCACCCTAAATGGCTCTGAGCACTATGGGACTTAACTTCAAAGGTCATCAGTCACCTAGAACTTAGAACTATTTAAACCTAACTAACCTAAGGACATCACACACATCCATGCCCCAGGCAGGATTCGAACCTGCGACCGCAGCGGTCGCGCGGTTCCAGACTGTAGCGCCTTTAACCGCTTGGTCGCCCCGGCTGGCGTACCTCACGCCTCATGGTAATGTACATGTGCGTCAGTGAAAAAGACCAATAAAAAGGTGTTAGCATGTGGACGTAATGTGCTGTTCCAGTCTCTTCTGTACCTAAGGTCCATCACCGTTCCCTTTGGATCCCTACGTAATTTGGTGCTCTCCGATACACACGATCGAACAGCGGAGAAGTGGTACTCAAGCGTCAACTTTAGGTTACAATATCTCCGGATGTAATTAACATTTTACAATGCAACAAACGGCACTGATTACGTATTTGTTTATATGTTCAGATGTGCTAACAAAACTAACGGGGTTCCATTTTTAAAAAAACGTAGGTTTGTGTTAAAAAACATACTTCCGTGCATTTTTTATGGTTTGTATTAACCAATTACACTAGCCCCTCTCCTCACGTTCGGTCTGTGGAATCGGTTCGTCAGTATTTGATGTGGTTTACGAAATATATCCAGCGGTAATGTTAGGTGACTCACCCTGTATATTGATACACAAGTATTCTGACACACATATGTAGGACGTACATAGTGACATACATTTATATGCAGAACGTTCGATATCCTACTGAGCAGCACTTGGAAATATAAAAACCTAACCATACTTTGGATTTCCCCTAGCATTTTAATTACTAAGAGCATTAGATTAGGATCGCAGGGAGCTGCATCTGGATGTTGAGGAAGTCGTAAAATATTTAATACGTTGCTGTATCATTGGCTGCTAACAAGCTTTGGAGGCTGCATGGGAACTGATGACCATCAGCCCGAAGATTACATATATGTACGTTTATCTGACGTGTTCCTAGTGCATTATAGGAAAACATGGCTTGGATTTTCTTCCTCTTCGCAAACACAGAGGGGTGGCGCTTAGTTTGAGGCAACAGAGGTTTTTGCTGAACTTCCAATGATTAAATTTCGAGCGTGCTGTAACTTCGTGAAGCTCCTCGATTTCTGTGTTTTATTACACCATGGAGTCTTGAAATCGTGACATGAATTAGTGTGTATTGACCGCCTTTGATTTTAGATGTCTTCTACCACTTCTATTACCAGTCCGATGACAACCGCATTCTGTGCATGAGTGTCATATCTGTGAGACGGAGTTTATCGTACGTAATAGCTCTATGTAGAGATGCTTGTTTTGCTAAGATAGCTACTCGTTCATTTCCATATGTCGTAGATTTGGATGCATCAGTGAACATTGAATTCGCCACGGGTCATTCTTATTCCACCCATTTCTTGACAACAACTGAAAGACTCTGCTTATCTCAACATTTGCGTCATCAATTCGTATTAAATCGTAAGTGCCTACTATATCTTTGGAACAATTCATTTGTTAAGGCCACGTCCGGAAAACTGGCTCTCAGCACTATGGGACTTAACATCTGTGGTCATCAGTCCCCTAGAACTTAGAACTACTTAAACCTAACTAACCTAAGGACATCACACACATCCATGCCCGAGGCAGGATTCGAACCTGCGACCGTATCGGTCACGCGGTTCCAGACTGAAGCGCCTAGAACCGCACGGCCACACCGGCCGGCCTGCAAAACTCGAATGCTTTCGTTCTTGAAGAACAGGCAGAGAGGCACTTGCAAGTAACACGATTGTGTTGTGCAGTCAGCTGATCTATAACCCCCTCGCCGAAGTCTGCTTCGCCGGCCGGGATGGCCGAGTGTTTCTAGGCGCTACAGTCTGGAACCGCGTGACCGCTACGGTCGCAGGTTCGAATCCTGCGGATAATGTTCTGCGAATATCATTGCCATGTCCAGTATAGTTTATGTACGGAATAAAAGTAGAAGCCTTGTTGTTGTGGTCTTCACTCCTAAGACTCTTTTGATGTGACTCTTCACTCTAGTCTATCCTGTAGAAGGCTGTTCATCTCCACGTAAGTACTCCAACCTGCATTCATTTGTAAGCTGCTTACTGTGTTCAAACCTTGGTCTCCCACTACAATGTTTACACCGCCCGCACACTTTCCTCCTTCACGAAACTGACCATTACTTGACGCCTCAGGATGTGTGCTGTCAACTGATCCCTTCTTTTAGTCAAATTGTGCCATAAATTTTTTTTTCCCAATTCCTTCTGCCCATCTAATCTTTAGAATTCTTCTGCAGCAACACAATTCAAAAGCTTCTAGTATCTTCTTGTCTGAACTGTTTATCGTCCACATTTCACTTCTGTACAGGGCTACACTGTAAACAAATACCCTTACAAAAGATTTCTTAGCTCGTAAGAAACATTAAAAATATAAAGAAAATAAAAAAATTTACTATAAAATCAAACAAATCAGTAACCAAAATAAAAGTAACCTGTTCGAATGTGCACATCTTTACACATTTGCGAAGTGAGAGCACGCTGCTGAACAATATCCAGTTAAGTGTTGCTCCAGTCTGTGCAACTGTACCATAATGAGATTTTCACTCTGCTCACTTCCTGGCAGATTAAAACTGTGTGCCGGACCGAGACTCGAACTCGGGACGTTTGCCTTTCGCGGGTAAGTGCTCTACCAACTGAGCTACCCAAGCACGACTCACGCCCTGTCCTCACAGCCTGCAGAACTAGCATTCGCAGGAGAGCTTCTGTAAAGTTTGGAAGGTAGGAGACGAGGTACTGGCGGAAGTAAAGCTGTGAGGACGGGGCGTCCGTCGTGCTTGGGTAGCTCAGTGGCAGAGCACTTGCCCGCGAAAGGCAAAGGTCCCGAGTTCGAGTCTCGGTCCGGCACACAGTTTTAAACTGTACCATGCTTGTATCCAACTTGCATGCTGTCCACACGGTGGTCGAGATGTTCCCGCTCAAGCCTGTCTACGACAGCGATTCTCCTGACCATTGTGTGAGAGCGATCCCAACATTCTCAATCCATTTCATGTCAACAAAGGCCCCAGGTAATTCCTTTCGGTTGGTTCCTCCCTCCAGGAGGAAAGTGTTCATGAGGTGGGCACAGTGTACTGTTGAATTATTGTGTTGAAGAGTGAACCCATCACTGAAATATTCACTGTAGTGCTTGGCAATAACTCGGAAATCCTGTCCCGTGCCATACAGTCCACAAAGCGATGAGAGGCATTCGGCATCCGTTTATGGTACCAGCTCACAGCATGACGGAACCCGTGGGAATGCATACCGGAGATTTGATGAAACTTTTAAGTTCGGCTGAAATTAACTGTCTGACAAAAAAACTGAGGCAGCCAGAAGGAGAGGTGAAAGAGAAATGAAACTTCACGTGTGAAGACGGCATGTGATGGTATTTCAGCGATGTCAGAATGGACTCAGATTTCCAAAGAACTAGGTAGTATAAACCCACCTATCAGTATGACGTTACGGGATCTCTAGCCTCGACGTATACACTGATTCGACTGGGAAAGGTGTCATAAAACCGTAGAATCCTCTACTGAGGAAAGCTGGCCCATACCTGATGTACCTGATACTTGATATCCTGGATACTGATACGGATTCGGAGTTGCGCGTCAGGTCGGTTTACACGTAGCGACCAGCTATCCTACACCGAAGAACCAAAGAAACTGGTACCCCTACCTAATATCGTGTAGGGCCCCTGCGAGCACGCAGAAGTGCCGCAGCACGACGTGCCATGGACTCGACGAACGTTTGAAGTAGTGCTGGAGGGAACTGACACCATGAATCCTGCAGGGCTGCCCATAAATCCATAAGAGTACGACGGGGTTGAGATCTCTTCTGATCAGCATGTTGCAAGGCATCCCAGATATGCTCAATAATGTTCATGTCTGGGGTGATTGATGGCCAGCGGAAGTGTTTAATCTCAGAAGAATGTTCCTGGAGCCAATGTGTAGCAGTTCTGCACGTGTGGGGTGTCTCATTGTCCTGCTGGAATTGTCCAAGTCCGTCGGAATGCACAATGGGCATGAATGGATGCAAGTGATCAGACAGGATGCTTACGTACGTTTCACCGTCAGAGTCATATCTAGACGTATCACAGGTCCCATATCACTCCACCTGCACATGCCCCACACCATTACAGAGCCTCCACCAGTTTGAACAGTTCCCTGCTAACATGCAGGGTCCATGGATTAATGAGGTCACCTCCATACCCGTTCACGTCCACCCACTCGATACAATTTGAAGCGAGACTCCTCCCACCAGGCAACGTGTTTCCCGTCATCAATAGTCCAATGTCGGTGTTGAAGGGTCCAGGCGAGGCGTAAAGCTTTGTGTCGTGCAGTCATCAAAGGTACAGGAGTGGGCCTTCGGCTCTGAAGGACCATATCGATGATGTTTCGTTGAATTGTTCGCACGATAACGCTTGTTGATAGCTCAGCATTTAAATCTGCAGCAAATTGCGGAAGGATTGCACTTCTATCACGTTGAACGATCCTCTTCAGTCGTCGTTGGTCCCGTTCTTGCAGGATCTTTTTCCGGCCTCAGCAATGTGGCAGATTTGATGTTTCCGGATTCCTGATATTTACAGTACACTCATGAAATGGTCGTACGCGAAAATCTCCACTTCTCGCTACCTCTGAGATGCTGTGTCCCATTGCTCGTGCGTCGACTATAACAACTCGCTCAATCTCACTTAACTCTTGATAACCTGCCAATGTAGCAGCAGTAACCGGTCTAACAACTGCACCAGAACGTGTTGTCCGCAGCGCCGTATTCTGCCTTTTTACATATCTCTGAATTTGAATGCGGATGCCTACATCAATTTTTTTGGCGCTTAAGCGTACATTTAAACTGAATCCCTACGTGGAAAGAACGCAACGGAAATTTACAACGCTTTGTGAGAAGTTTGTGGGAATAGTGTAATGGATTGTAGGACAGTATCACGGTGGTCTACTCGTTTCCTTGAAAGTCGGGTGAGCAATGAGAACAAACCGAGAAGTGAAAGGCCACCAAATGGAACAGACTAAACCTCTCAAGTTGTTGTTTACGACTTTTTGAGAAAGGATCGAAGAAAAACGTGAGTAAACTGCATAGGAGGCCAGAATGTCTGACACTTCAGTTTACACTATCATGATTGAAAAGTTGAAAGATGAGAGAAGCTGCTGCCAGATGGGCTTCGCATGATATGAGTGAAGAGCAGAAAGGAGATCGTAAAAGAATTTCTTCGAACAGAAGGATAATAGTTTCTGAGCAGGGCTGTTGCGCCTGATGAAAACTGGATACGAGATTTTGAGCTAGAACTGGTCTCAGTCATCACAATATAAAGGTGCCGACTCTCCACTTCCGAAAAGATTCCGCCACCAATAATCAAAGATGAAACTGATGATGATCTTTACGTATTACAGGAATGGGGCCATAACTAGAGACAGAACGCCTCAGGGGACGTCTGTAACAGATGCGTACTACAACCTGTTTCTTAAAAATGTTTTGCGCCCGAAAATTCGCCGAAGAAGGCCTGACATGCTTCCAGCTGGTGCCCTCATTTTTCACAACGGTGCAAGACAACATATTGCCATACGGTGAGAGAAGCGCTCGACAAAGATGGACGGGAGGTACTTCCCCATCCGCCATAAAGTCCTGCCATGGGCCCACCAGACCCTGATTTGTTTCCAAAATTGAAGGAACAACTCTGTGGAAAACTTTCTGATACATCTGATGAAGCTTCCAGTGAGGTGACCAGAGTAATCAGACAGCTCAACAACGAAGGTGCCCTATCGGGAATACAGAAATTGACAAAACGTTGGGAAGATTTCTTAAGCAAGAATGGAGATTATATTGAAGGCCTGCAAAGTAGAAAAGTAAACTATTTTCCCCAGTTCTGTCTTTCAACTTGCAGAACTTTTGAAATGACACTTGCAGAATTTGTTTTTTAATTCTAGTCGATGATCACAAAACATTATCATCTGCCTATTTCGGTCCCTAATGACCATCTTCATATCTGATCAAAATAAGAGCTTTATCTGTACTACTGAGCGACTATCCCAGACCCCGGAACCCGATAACAGTTGTAAGTTGCCTGTCTAACGGCTCTGAGGGGCAGGAAAAATTTTATTTTTAGTATTTCTTCCAGGATTGCTAGTTCTGCAAGGTTCGCAGAAGAGCTTCTGTGAAGTTTGGAAGGTAGGAGACAAGATACTGGCAGAAGTAAAGCTGTGAGGACGGGGCGTGAGTCGCGCTTGGGTAGCTCAGACGGTAGAGCACTTTCCCGCGAGAGGCAAAGGTCCCAAGTTCGAGTCTCGATCCGGCACAGTTTTGATCTGTAAGGAAGTTTCTTAACATCGTACACTCCACTGTAGAGTGAAAATCTCATTCTGGATCTTCCCTTTATTGACCAAATTTAAACATTTAACATGCTGTCATAATCTGCTCATTAACACATATAATCTTATGTCAAAAATTTAACGCAAGTGCTACAGTTAGAAACTGTGTGTTTGTCTTGAGGCAGAGTAACTGACGGCGCTCAAATATCTGGACTTTATTCATCCAGTATTTGAGAATGAGAGAACTTATCGACTTTCAACAAATTTTAGACATATTTTCAAACATTTAAGAAACTGTTTCTCGCTGATACCATCAACAAAATAATTTTCGCTATTCATGCAATGAAACCTTAGCGTCAGACTTGAAGTTTCAATTTATTACTTCTTTACTTCCGAATTTATTCACAACGCAGTTTACAGACAGTTTACATACAGTTTCCGCATGTACCACTGAATGTACCTGCAAAATTACATCACTGTACGACACACAGTTCACGAGATATGACGTTGTAAACATTGAGACGCGTAAAAAATTTGGTTTGCTTAAATGAATGAGAAAGTATGTTCAGCTTAAAATGGCACGCAGTGAAACTACAACAGGCACATTCTAATTTATTACTTCTTTATTACTTTTCGCGACTCATAGATGGGATGGTACAGCAACCAGCAATATGTGATGAAGAAACGACCAGTCGTGGCTGGAGGGTTGTAATTATTATTCATTTAGGAATGACGCGTTTCGCCTGATTCAAGAACTTTCAGATTGGCTGATATTAGATGGTGTTCAGCACGTGGGGTACCAAAGACACAAAACGTCCCAGGAAACAATTCCGCCCCCCCCCCCCATCAAATATTCTTTGCGTGGTGTCCTTGTCGAAGCATGCAATGTAGTTCAGTCATTACTGGGACGTTTTGTGTGCTCGGTATCCCGTGTGCCTAACACCATGTATCAACCAAACCGAAGATGCTTGAATCAGGCGAAACGCATCATTGGTAAATAAATAATCACAATCCTACAACCAAGACTGTTCGTTTCTTCATTCTTTATTACTAACTTTATTCACAACACGCTTCTCAGACAGTATCTGCATATATCACTGAATATACCTGAAAAATTATTGTCTGACGACTAGTTCAGGAGTATGACGTCACAAACACTGAGATGCTTGAAAAACTTGCTTTTCCTTGAAATGGAGCGCAAATTACGCAGAATATATTCATCTAGTTTCTCATAATGAGGGCACTTAGCGACTTCCAACAGACATCAAGCATAATTTGAAACCTTTCCGAAAAAAATTTTCTCGCTTACTTGCTTGTCGTCAAATATTTAACCCATTAACTCATTTGTAAAGTAGTCACGCATTTGAAGCTGGGAGATCGATTAGTTAAAGGATCGGGGGTATACTGGTGCTATCCTAATGTCATTACATGAAAGTGGCCAAGTCAAAAGACATAAACAAAATGAGCTTGGAGCCCGCATCTCGTGGTCGTGCGGTAGCGTTCTCGCTTCCCACGCCCGGGTTCCCGGGTTCGATTCCCGGCGGGGTCAGGGATTTTCTCTGCCTCGTGATGGCTGGGTGTTGTGTGCTGTCCTTAGGTTAGTTAGGTTTAAGTAGTTCTAAGTTCTAGGGGACTGATGATCATAGATGTTAAGTCCCATAGTGCTCAGAGCCATTTGAACCATTTTTGAATGAGCTTGGCATCGTCGAACGGATACTATAACGCAGTGTAGACAAGGCTACATTGGCGACAGAATCATAAAGTGAACGGCGCTGCTATTTATAGTTCGCTATTCGACGGTTTAGTTTATATCTTTTGACGATGCCACCTTCACTGAATTATATTAGGATAATACCGGGTGGTTATAATGAAACTTTTCCTATTTAACACTTTATAACACCGAAAATAATTACCGAAGAGTACCAAACTTGGTACCATTAATTTCCAGAGAATGAGGTGCATGATTTCCAAGCATTACTTTACCACCGTCCATTCCCAAATATGACCACCAGGTGCCGTGATCAGTCATCGTGATTCGTAGTCACACACGCCTGACCAGTCGCAATGCACTTGCTGACGTGTCAACTGGAGAACTGGGCGTCGCTCCGGGAAGAAGCCGACGACCGGTTGCACCACAGGTGGTTGATGAAATCGCAGTTATGGCAGACAACGCTGCGCGCAATGCCCGATCGCCAGGCTATGCGTGCGTTGTGTCACGACAGTTGAACATCCCGTGGTCCACTGTACGAAAGGTGCTTCGAACCATTCTCAAATGATATCCGTACAAGATCCACATCGTACAGCAGCTTGCACCACAGTACGCAAAACCACGTGTTGACTTCGCTCTCCGCTTTCTCGCAAGGATTGAAGTTGGCGAGGACTGGCCCTGGAGCATCCTATGGATAGTAAAAGCTCATTTTCCCCTGACGGATAATGTAAACACACAGAATTGCCGAGTGTGGGCATCTGCACCTCCAGTCGCTGTGCATGAAGTTCCTGTGTATAGCGAACGTGTCACCGTATGGTGTGGCTTCACGGCTACTTTCATCATTGGCTCATTCTTTTTTGGACAGGTTGGTGATCAAGGATCAAAGACGTGCAGTGTGACTGGCCCGTGTTACTGCGATATGTTTCGGCAGCATGTCTTACTCACCTTACAGGAGAGAGACGCATTGAATGGTTCAAATGGCTCTGAGCACTATGGGACTAAACATCTGTGGTCATCAGTCCCCTAGAACTTAGAACTACTTAAACCTAAGGACATCACACACATCCATGCCCGAGGCAGGATTCGAACCTGCGACCGTAGCAGTCGCGCGGTTCCGGACTGAGCGCCTAGAACCGCTCGGCCACCCCGGCCGGTGAGACGCATTGAACTCAACAGTTTTCATGCAAGATAGGGCTCCACCGCACATTGCTGGTGAAGTTCACCTGCTTCTCCGAAACACGTTTGGAAACAATCGAATTATCAGCCCGTCATTTCCAAATGCTTGAAGGCACGATCACCTGATCTCACTCACTGTGATTTATGGTTGTGGGGCTATCTGAAGGACAAGGTTTACCAGGGGAACATTCACATATGTTCTGATATGGAGCGCAGCTTATCAAGAGAGATACCTACGGGCATGCTTCGTTCGGCTGTGCAGAATGCAATCCTGCGCTTTCAGACTCTTCTGGGCTCTGATGGGTGCCGTATTGAGCCCTGATTGTAGCAGTAATGGACCGGTATGTAATGGTATGATGTACCGTAGCAGCGCATTAAAAGTGTTTCAGTTGAATTGATTCTGCATTATTTCCGTGTTATAACGTGTTAAATAGGGAAAGCTTAATTGTAACCACCCGGTATAAGGTTCCTCCTGTTTAAATTAAATCTGAAGATGGTCATTATGGACCGAAATCGACAGTCTGACGATATTTTGAAAATGGGTTAAAACAGTCTTGACCGCAAAACAATGTATATTTGAATGGCAAACGGTTTCGGCCAGATTGTGACCATCTTCAGATTATTTATGCCATGATGGTAGGTGGTGGCGTTGAACGGAGCGGGTGTTTTAGCTCCACAAATGTCAACTGTTTTGCGGTCAAGAGTGTTTTTAATCCATTTTTAAAGGTTTTTAGCTAGATTGCTGTTTACCTTTACGAAAAATGTTCTCAAAAAGTCTGATGACTTTTTTTGTGATCATAGACTGGAAATGAAGAAACAGATTCTATACTTAGTGGAACACTGTCTTTATTCGCGACTGTGTTTCAGCTTTTAGGTGACGACTTTTTTTCTGTGAATGGCGAAGAGCTGTGACAAATTTCCTACAAACCCGTGAACCCAATATTGTTTGCTACCTCTTGACAGATCAGCTCCGATGGCAGCAGTATTGAAAACACTGTACAAAGGAGAATGGGTTTCACATATTTACGACGAGGGCGTGCTGAAAAGAAATGCCTCCGAATTTTTTATGTGAAGACTCTTAACGCTTTTTAAGTGAATCAAACGTTATTAACATTCTACATCTTTATTTTCATATTTGCTATATTTACAGCCCTCTACCGCTAGATGGCTCCGAATCGTAGCGTGTAACATGGCGCAGTGTAACGAAACTATGCTGGGGTGCCGTAATCGAGTTTCGAATTCGAAGAGCTTGTCCACACGTGCAGCACTCTTTCCTGTAGTACGACAATGCGAGACCACATAACGAACACTGTGACATCTGCAACAATATGACACCTTGGGTTGACTGTCATCAATCATCCTTGATACAGTCCCAGATTGGCCTCATCAGATTTTCATGTTTCCAGAACTTGAAGAACACATTCGAGGACTTCAGTTTGACAGTGATGACGCTACGCAAGTAGAGGTGAGGTTGTGACTCTGTCCACAAAGTGAAACATTTTACAGTGACGGTTTCAACAAACTGGTCTCTCGTTGGGAGAAATGTTGAGAAATAAATGTGTTGACACGAAGAATGAAGATGTAGAATGTTAATAAAGTTTGTATTATTTAAGAAGCATTAGGAGTTTTCACATAAAAACATTGGTTGCATTACTTTTTAGCATGCCCCCGTGCAAACATTATACAGGGTGTTGCAAAAAGGTACGGCCAAACTTTCAGGAAACATTCCTCACACACAATCCATCGGTCACCGAATCTGTTGTTGAGAAGCGTACGAACACTTCGACTGAAATGTGCAGGAGCTCCATCGTGCATGAACCACATGTTGTGTCGTACTTGTAAAGGCACATGTTCTAGCAGCACAGGTAGAGTATCCCGTATGAAATCATGATAACGTGCTCCATTGAGCGTAGGTGGAAGAACATGGGGCCCAATCAAGACATCACCAACAATGCCTGCCCAAACGTTCACAGAAAATCTGTGTTCATGACGTGATTGCACAATTACCTGCGGATTCTCGTCAGCCCACACTTGTTGATTGAGAAAATTTACAATTTGGAATGAAACCTCATCCGTAAAGAGAACATTTGCACTGAAATGAGAATTGACACATTGTTGGATGAACCATTCGCAGCAGTGTACCCGTGGAGGCCAATCAGGTGCTGATAATGCCTGCACACGCTGTACATGGTACGGAAGTAACTGGTTCTCCCGTACCACTCTCCATCCAGAGATGTGGTCAACGTTACCTTGTATAGCAGCAACTTCTCTGACGCTGACATTAGGGTTATCGTCAACTGCACGGAGAATTGCCTCGTCCATTGCAGGTGTCTTCGTCGTTCTAGGTCTTCCCAGTCGCGAGTTATAGGCTGGAATGTTCCGTGCTCCCTAAGACGCCGATAAATTGCTTCGAACGTCTTCCTGTCGGGACACCTTCGTTCTGGAAATCTGTCTCGATACAAACGTACCGCGCCACGGCTATTGCCCCGTGATAATCCATACATCAAATGGGCATCTGCCAACTCCGCATTTGTAAACATTGCACTGACTGCAAAACCACGTTCGTGACGAACACTAACCTGATTATGCTACGTACTGATGTGCTTGATGCTAGTACTGTAGAGCAATGAGTCGCATGTCAACACAAGCACCGAAGTCAACATTACCTTCCTTCAATTGGGCCAACTGGCGGTGAATCGAGGAAGTACAGCACATACTGACGAAACTAGAATGAGCTCTAACATGGAAATTAAGCGTTTCCGGACACATGCCCACATAACATCTTTTCTTTATTTGTGTATGAGGAATGTTTCCTGGAAGTTTGGCCGTACCTTTTTGTAACACCCTGTATATACTGAAATATACTGCAGTATCAACTGATACGAAAAATTGCGGAATTGTTTCGGGAGAAGCGTGATTTCTCCTTATCGTTCGCCGCAGCTCTTGACCTAGCTCGCAGCCCTGGATGCTCTCGTAAATGTTTCCAGTGTTGCAAGTGCACCAGGGTATTGCGGAATTCTGACATGTCTGCGCAGACGCCACGGTGTCTTTCCGAAGCGAGATAACCCGGTGAAATGCGTCACAGCTGATACGTTTAGCGTTTGTGCAAATATGTAAAGAGCTGTCACGCAAGGGGCTTTTGAGGTTATCTGGGAATACTAATTTCACATATGACAGTGGTTCTTTAATTTTAAAGCGAGACAGAAAACGTGATAGGTGCTGGGGAAAGCGTCGGTTGGCGTACTTTGTAATTAGGAGTTATCTTACGGAGTAAATTTTACAAAAGGAAATACAGCTATGACATAACACGCTTAGATAGAGTATACGTACGCGAAGAAAGAGCAATTGCGAAAATGACGAAGACGCCAGGTCATTCTGATTGCTGCCCAAAGTCAAACAAAATCCTTATACTAGCTAAAAACTTTCAGCATGATTAATTACTACTATCTAGGGTACTGTAGAACATATAGTGGCTAGACAAACTGGAAATGATTCTATCAATTTCTAAGAATACACTCGGCTGAAATCGCTGTATCCTGGAACTTTTTCGGTCTCTTGCCACTTCTTTCTGGAAATGAACTGTTAATATGAAAAATGCCAAGTTGCATCGTGTGTGGAAGATCATCTTTAGCTGTAGCTTCCGCTATAACTGTCTGAGTAAGTCATTTTATAGGTCAAACGAAGCAATAGGACCATGCCTAGTAAAGCAATGCGATGTTCAAACCAACATTTTTTACAGTACTGGTAGAAGCCGACCTCGGGGAAGATCAGTTTGGATTCCGTAGAAATGTTGGAACACGTGAGGCAATACTGACCTTACGACTTACCTTAGAAGAAAGATTAAGGAAAGGCAAACCTACGTTTCTAGCATTTGTAGACTTAGAAAAAAGCTTTTGACAATTTTGACTGGAATACTCTCTTTCAAATTCTAAAGGTGGCAGGGGTAAAATACAGGGAGCGAAAGGCTATTTACAATTTGTACAGAAACCAGATGGCAGTTATAAGACTCGAGGGACATGAAAGGGAAGCAGTGGTTTCAATCTGTATATTGGGCAAGCAGTAAAGGAAACAAAAGAAAAAATCGGAGTAGGTATTAAAATCCATGGAGAAGAAATAAAAACTTTGAGGTTCGCCGATGACGTAGTAAGTCTGTCAGAGACAGCAAAGGACTTGGAAGAGTAGTTGAACGGAATGGACAATGTCTTGAAAGGAGGATATAAGATGAACATCAACAAAAGCAAAACGAGGATAATGGAATGTAGTCGAATTAAATCGTGTGATGCTGCGGGAATTAGATTAGGAAATGAGACACTTAAAGTAGTAAAGGAGTTTTGCTATTTGGGGAGCAAAATAACTGATGATGGTTGAAGTAGAGAGGATATTAAATGTAGACATGGACGATAAATAGTTTGAACACGAAGAGAATAGAAGCTTTCGAAATGTGGTGCTACAGAAGAATGCTGAAGATTAGATGGGTAGATCACATAACTAATGAGGAGGTATTGAATATAATTGGGGAGAAGGGGAGTTTGTGGCACAACTTGACAAGAAGAAGGGACCGGTTGGTAGGACATGTTCTGAGGCATCACGGGATCACAAATTTAGCATTGGAGGGCAGCGTGGAGGGTAAAAATCGTAGAGGGAGACCAAGAGATGAATACACTAATCAGATTCAGAAGGATGTAGCTGACAGTAAGTAATGGGAGATGAAGAAGCTTGCACAGGATAAAGTAGCATGGAGAACTGCATCAAACCAGCCTCAGGACTGAAGACCACAGCAACAACAGCTTTTTTATTGGTGTGGGTTGGCAGGAGAGCCAACAACGCGTTATTAGCGGAAGCCGAAAGGCACGTGATGTGTCGACAGAAGTGCCGACACAGTGTTATTTTGAAGGGGCCGCTATGCACGCTATAAGCTCACGCAGAATATCGGGAAGTCTGAAACAGGACGCTCAATGAATGCTATAAAGAAAAGTACGTTGCTTTTGGGAATACTTAACTTTACTCCATCCTTGTTGTATACATCGTTCTTGTTGAGACATGCTTTAGACGATAATTATCAATTGCTATGTAAGGCTAATGGCGCCTTACTAGGTCGTAACCATGGACTTAGCTGAAGGCTATTCTAACTATCTGCTCGGCTAATGAGCGATGCTTCGTCAGTGTAGTCGCTAGCAATGTCGTCCGTACAACTGGGGCGAGTGCTATTCCGTATCTTGAGACCTGCCTTGTGGTGGCGCTCGGTCTGCGATCACACAGTGGCGACACGCGGGTCCGACATGTACTAATGGACCGCGGCCGATTTAAAGCTACCACCTAGCAAGTGTGGTGTCTGGCGGTGACACCACAGCACGCGTTTTAGCTCACGCAGACTGGCGTGAGCTCTGGAACAGGACAAGGAAATTAGAATTTAGAAAAACGGACGTAGCTGGTGGAATACTTAACTTTAATCCATTAATGGTGAACGTCGCTCTTGACTGTACATTATTCGCAATATCAATAGTAACTGAACATGGCGCCTTGCTAGGTCGTAGCAAATGACGTAGCTGAAGGCTATGCTAACTATCGTCTCGGCAAATGAGAGCGTAGTTGTCAGTGTAGCATCGCTAGCAAGGTCGTCTGTACAACTGGGCGAGTGGTAGGAAGTCTCTCTAGACCTGCCGTGTGGCGGCGCTCGGTCTGCAATCACTGACAGTGGCGACACGCGGGTCCGACGTATACTAACGGACTGCGGCCGATTTGAAGGCTACCACCTAGTAAGTGTGGTGTCTGGTGGTGACACCACAGAGAGCGTATTTTGTCAGTGAACCATTAATTCGGTTGTATAACTGGGGCGAGTGCTAGAAAGTCTCTCTAGACCCTGCCGTGTGGCGGCGCTCGGTCTGCAATCACTGATAGTGGCGACACGCGGGTCCGACGTATACTAACGGACCGCGGCCGATTTAAAGACTACCACCTAGCACGTGTGGTGTCTGGCGATGACACCACATTTATGACGTATTAATGCAGCAACTCACCAAACCTAATGCAATTAGTTCTCGTTTCTTTTAAGCCCACGTAACTTACACTGCCTTTCGTACGTTACTTTCCTGCCGAAAATATCATTTCTATGCAGGAAATCTCTAGGTTTATGTAAGTACCAAACCTGAAAACACCAATACTGGGGTCCACGTGAGTGATGATCCGACTTCAGTGATAATATGGGCCCAAAATGTGGCATTTAAACTAGATATGAAAAATGCCAAGTAATTTTTTTATCCTATCAGAAATTAATATGTTCTTCATTCCCCAAATTAGCTCCTATTCTTCTTGCCAGTAATCCAATACATTACCAAAAAACAGTGACGGACTTGGGTGAGTGTCTCAGCTGGCTAGAAACTACTGTCGCCACATGCGGGAAGACGCCCACTCTCCTCTATGCCGTTAAAAAGTTCCGTAATATCTTCCCACAGGATGTAAAATGCAAACTTGTGCAGGCACGTGCGAAACTAATCTGCATTACTGGTGGTTTAAGCTTCTAAATAATAACATGATTGCGCTACCTACTCGTCAGCACAATAGACAGCGTTGCATGCTATCCAATATTCCATTAATTATAATTTAGGCACTGCGCACAAACGAAAACGCCATCGCATTGAAAAAGCACCTCAGTTTATTTCTGATTATATTTATTACGCAAGGGAGAAATCGTAGTAAGTGGGTTTCATAAATAGAGTAACAGATGTATTCACAGGCACAAAACTAGAAGGAAAAAGAATCTCAACCATCCTACAACGAATCTAATTTTTGACACTCTAGTCATCCAAACAAAATGTCTCACGTCTCACAGACAGCACAAATATTTTTAAATGTAAATTATAGAGCTTTCTCTTAACAACTCCTTCTTTTACTTAGAGGAATTCTTGAATAGATACGATTAGTCATTAAAAACAAGTGACCTGCATGCAGCCATATAATTATTATTTATTTTAGTTGTACATAAGTGTTGTACGTTTCCAATGTTGACACGTACCACATCATAAAGTTAATTGTGAATTTAATCTGCGGATGAAATAACTAACTAATTAACTTTTACCAAACAAATCCTTTTTTGCTACCGGTTTATCGTCAGCTCATGGTGTGACGTAAAAACTGACTTTCTTTGAATAACTAGAATTTTTACTTTGATTTTCTACTTCATCAACAATCGCCACAAAACTAAATCGTTAGGTCTTCGTGTTTCCATGTAAAGTGAGAAATAATCTACGTTTTAAGCATGGACGTATTCAGTGGTGGAGGGGGATTGGGGTAGGATCGATATAGGGGTGTGCCAGCCGTCCCCCACCACTAGAGAAAAAAATTAACGATCTTCACAGTGCTTGACGAAGAAAAGCGGAGGATACAGACTCGTAGCAAGTGTACCCAGAACCATCTGTCGTGAAATCTTAAAACTATTTCCCCAGTCACCCTGAAAATAATGTGAGTCCTTCTGCACCTCCCCCTTAACGCCCTTTCTCATATCCCTGGTACACACTTGACACTGAGGTTAATGCAATCAAATCAGTCTTACCATCGTGGAATATGAAGTTACAAAATATATCGTTTGGGTATTTTCTGAAAGACATTGAAATTCTCATGAGTTACGTTTATCTTTTGGGGCACACGAATGTTTCCCTTCGCCCTCCTTGGCTTCATAGTGCGATGTTGAGTCAACAATTTAAGATAAAGCTGTCAGGCATTATGGCCTCTCTGGCTGGAGCTCTTGAGCAACGAATTTTCATTCGGACCCTTGATCTATTCCGCTGAGAGCCTGAAGTTATGTTTTTTGGATCGATTGAAAACTTTTTTTCCTATTCAAACACGGAATGATTTCTTCGGTCATTCGGTGTGCAAGCAGACCCGGGGATATCGTCTTTAACAACCAGCATCACCGGTTTGCTTACCTTTACTTGTCCAGCCGAGCGACTGCTCCGTTACTAATGATCCCGTCCTCGACAGAACGTCGAACCGTAGCCTTCCGTTTTGCAAGCAACTTTCTCATTGAATTTAATTGGTTTGCATGTTGAGTTAAAAATAACGTCTCAGAGCCTTGAAACATGCAATGGGGCGTTTGTATCTTATTGGCACAATTAACTGAAGTTTTCTTTCGTTTCATACGCGTTATAAATCACATGATAACCTTACAGTATCCCTCATAAATTGTGGTGAATAACGTCGGAAGATCCACGAAGCTTTTCGCAGATGATGCTGCTTCTTGCTCTGTACCAAGTCGCGAGCTGAGCGAGGACTGGGTGTCAAAAGGTAGACTAATACTTTCAAACATTTATTAAAACTAAACATTAATTACAGTTTTCTAAATTTTTACGTACAGGCGGACGAATAAAAAAGAAAACAAGGAATTAAAACTTTCACACAAACTATTACTCCCAATCAGTCCAATTTAAAAACAAAATTAAAAATCATTCACAAGCACAAAATTTACACGACAACAACTCCTTGCCAGATTTCTAAATTTTACGACACTCTGGTACAGGTGCCCTCCTTTTTGAAGTACAGGCTACTCATTCAAACAAACTCCATAGGTAATCCATAAGTATTAAACAATAAATTTTTACGAGAGCATTTACGCACCTTCAAAGCAAGTAAATATTCAAAACTTCTGATACAATCAAATGCAATGAAAATGGTTTAAACTATTATAAAATGTAAGGCTCCGACCAAGTAAGGTAGTTTTCGATTACCGAACTTCGTTCAACACAATCAAACCGTCCCAATCCGCTGCGACCCGGAATTGCTAACAGCCGTCGCTCCCCAGTGGGTGCCAACGGACATCGGATCATCTCAAAGTCAAACCTCACAAGGCAGATATTTCTCTACACAATCTGAGAAGAAGAATAATAAACACTCTGACAGCAAAAGATTGAAACTGATAGCCACCGTGGGCCCCAAGTTACACCTCCTATGGTTCTTGCGAAGAGAAAGTGAAATTAGAGAGTTCAAGGTCACAGTTGACTGGAACGGGAAGAAAGGAAGATCAGGGCTTAACGTCCTGCTGAACTCGACGTCATTACGACTAGAGTACAAGCTCCGATTGTTTCAAGGATGGGGAAGGAAATGCCTCGGGCCTTTTTAAAGGAACCATCCCGGCATTTGCTTTGAGTGATTTAGGGAAAAAATAGAGAAAATAATGTGGTTGGTCGAACGCGAATGTGAACCGTCGTCCTCTTGAATGCGAGTCCAGTGACTGGAGCAGGAAAAGGGAAAACGAATGTGGTAGACAAAGTACCGTCCACTATACACTTTAAGGTGGCTTGTAGGTGGATACTCAACATTCCTAAGAATACTACTAGGCCAAGCAAGCACGGTGAATTTTCGATTCCAACGAAGCCGATAGAATTTGGGTAAAAAAAAAAAAAAAAAAAAAACAAAAGGTGTAAGACAGGGGTGTGATCTTTCGCCCTTGCTGTTCAATCTACACATCCAAGAAATAATGTTGCAGTTGTTGTGGTCTTCAGTCCAGAGACTGGTTTGATGCAGCTCTCCATGCTACTCTGTCTTGTCCATGCTTCTTCATCTCCCAGTACCTACTGCAGCCTTCATCCTTCTGAATCTGCTTAGTGTATTCATCTCTTGGTCTCTATCTACGATTTTTACCCTTCACGCTGCCCTCCAATGCTAAATCTGTGATTCCCTGATGCCTCAGAACATGTCCTACCAACCGGTCCCTTCTTCTTGTCAAGTTGTGCCACAAACTCCTCTTCTCCCCAATTCTATTCAATACCTCCTCATTAGTTATGTGATCTACCCATTTAATCTTCAGCATTCTTCTGTAGCACCACATCCCCAATTCTATTCAATACCTCCTCATTAGTTATGTGATCTACCCATTTAATCTTCAGCATTCTTCTGTAGCACCACATTTCGAAAGCTTCTATCCTCTTCTTGTCTAGACTATTTATCGTCCATGTTTCACTTCCATACATGGCTACACTCCATAGAAATACTTTCAGAAACGACTTCCTGATACTTAAATCTATAGTCGATGTTAACAAATTTCTCTTCCTCAGAAACGCTTTCCTTGCCATTGCCAGTCTACATTTTTTACCCTCTCTACTTCGAGCGTCATCAGTTATTTTGCTCCTCAAATAGCAAAACTCCTTTACTACTTTAAGTGTTTCATTTTCCAATCTAATTCCCTCAGCATCACCCGACTTAATTCGACTACATTCCATTATTCTCGTTTTGCTTTTGTTGATGTTCATCTTATATCCTCCTTTCAAGACACTGTCCATTCCGTTGAACTGCTCTTCCAAGTCCTTTGCTGTCTCTGACAGAATTACAATCTCATCAGCGAACCCCAAAGTTTTCATTTCTTCTCCACGGATTTCTATACCTACTCCGAATTTTTCTTTTGTTTCCTTTACTGCTTGCTCAATATACAGGTTGGATAACATCGGGGAGAGGCTACAACCCTGTCTCACTCCCTTCGTAACCACTGCTTCCCTTTCGTGCCCCTCGACTCTTATAAGTGCCATCTGGTTTCTGTACTAATTGTAAATAGCCTTTCGCTCCCTGTATTTTACTCCTGCCACCTTTAGAATTTGAGAGGGTATTCCAGTCAACGATGTCAAAAGCTTTCTCTAAGTCTACAAATGCTAGAAACGTAGGTTTACCTTTCCTTAATCTAAGATGTCGTAAGGTCAGTATTGCCTCAAATGTTCCAACATTTCTACGGAATCCAAACTGATCTTCCCCGAGGTCGGCTTCTACCAGTTTTTCCATTCGTCTGTAAAGAGTCCACGTTAGTATTTTGCAGCTGCGACTTATGAAACTGATAGTACGGTAATTTTCACATCTGTTAACACCTGCTTTCTTTGGGATTGGAATTATTATATTCTTCTTTAAGTCTGAGGGTATTTCGCCTGTCTCATACATCTTGCTCACCAGATGGTAGAGTTTCGTCAGGACTGGCTCTCCCAAGGCCGTCAGTAGTTCTAATGGAATGTTGTCTACTCCCGGGTCCTTGTTTCGACTTAGGTCTTTCAGTGTTCTGTCAAACTCTTCACGCAGTATCAATACCTCCCATTTCATCTTCATCTACCTCCTCTTCAATTTCCATAATATTGTCCTCAAGTACACCGCCCTTGTATAGACATTCTGTATACTCCTTCCACCTTTCTGCTTTCCCTTCTTTGCTTAGAACTGGGTTTCCATCTGAGCTCTTGATATTCACACAAGTGGTTCTCTTTTCTCCATAGGTCTCTTTAATTTTCCTGTAGGCAGTATCTATCTTGCCCCTAGTGAGACAAGCCTCTGCATCCTTACATTTGTCCTCTAGCCATCCCTGCTTAGCCATTATACACTTCCTGTCGATGTCATTTTTGAGACGTTTGTATTCCTTTTTGTCTGCTTCATTTACGCAATCGGTGTAGAATCACCTAATGAGCTGACTCAATACTTCAGATCTAAGCCTGTATTCGAAAGGAATGTGTTTCAAATCCCCATATCTCGTGATCAACACTTTTTGTTGTTCCCCCACATCACAACTGGCATATGATAGGGTGATCCCATCAAATTTTCCAAGTTGCACCCCCCTCCCTCAACCCGTGCCCCTTCCCAATCCTCGCACACCTGGTCTGGTGTTGCCCCTCAAGTGATCCCTGTACTGACGGTAAGATAGAATATAGATTTATGTTATTTCGATCTAGCGTTGTACCTGTTTATGGGGAAATCCCTTTCTTAATTTGCACTGCTTATCAAAACGCAGCTCTTCAGTATCGCTGGAGGAACTGAAACGGTGTATCTCGGAATTCATGGCACATCCTTTAGGGGAAGATCGTTTACTCATGGGTTATTCAAGGGCGGGAGACACTAAAGTTTACACACATGCAATAAGTCTGGAGTTCTTCGCCACAGGCATCCGGTACTTCTAGCAACGTTCTCACTCTACAAAAAGGCGTCGCGTCATTCCTGCATCAGAGTAAAGTGCAAAGCCTGATATAGCACTGCTGTTGGTACTTCTTCACCGTCTCTGCTTCGACTCACGCCACCCACTATATTGTTTAAGGCCGAATACCAGAAAATGTGATGACTTCTATTCAGAGTGCGGTACTTTGCTGTAGACAACATGAAAGAGAAGAAGTGACATACCTTCTGCTGTGGCTACAATTAGGTATGCATATAGCTTTATTGAGGACATCTGTACGAAATACATAAACAAATGGGAGAGACAAGAAGAAAGAAGGACGATACGCCGTTGACGTCCCTTCAACAGTGACGTCGTTAAAGACGCAGTACAGCTCGGAAAAGGCAACGACAGGAAAGGGACTCGCTAATGTCCTTTCCAAAGTGATAATGCAGAATTCTCACTATCAATCTTTTTTTCGGTGTTATCAGTCCTCTGACTGATTTGATGTGGCTCGCCAGGACTTCTCGTATAGTTACCTCTTCTTCTCAGGGTAGCACTCGCACGCCAGCCGGTGTGGCCGTGCGGTTAAAGGCGCTTCAGTCTGGAACCGCGTGACCGCTACGGTCGCAGGTTCGAATCCTGCCTCGGGCATGGATGTGTGTGATGTCCTTAGGTTAGTTAGGTTTAGTTAGTTCTAAGTTCTAGGCGACTGATGACCTCAGAAGTAGAGTCGCATAGTGCTCAGAGCCATTTGAGCACTCGCACAAACAAACTCTCTCAATTATTTATTGAATGTTTACGAATCTCTGTCTTCTTGTACAGATTTTCCTCTCTACAGCTCTCTTTGCTACCAAGGAAGTAATACCTCGATTATCCTGCCGCTTGTTATGATCAGTATTTGCGACATACCTATTTCCTTTCCAATTATGTGGATAACCTCCTCACTCTTCTCAAACACATTCCCTTAATTTCCGGTTTTCCCACTGTCCATGATTCGCTTCAATACAATATTGTGCTCCAGACTTTTGTTCTCAGAGTAATATTCCTCAAATTAAAGCCTATGTCTCATACTAGAACACGTATTTCATCGAGGAACGCTTCTTATGCTTCTGTTATTCTGTTTCTCACGTCCTCCTTGGATCGTACGTCATCCATTATTTTTTTGTTTCCAACGTCAGTTATCTCCTTCACTTCGTCTACTACGTGGTCCCCAACTTTGTCGTTAAGTTTATCGCTAATCTCACTTCTGGTATACCTCATTCACTTTGCCGTCTTTCGTTTACTCACGACCCGTATTAAGTGTCTATTAAACTGTTGTTTCTTTTCAACAGATCCTGTAATTCTTCTTCACTTCGATATCCTTTCCTTGCGGTTGAACGATTTTTTACCGTGAATATGCGCACAGTCGATGCATTGGCGCTTCGTCAAGAGTGTCAACGGTGTGTTTTGATGCTTTTCTGCATCACAATATCGTAGCTACGCACTGAAGCAATGTGTAATCTGCAGTCAATTGTGTGCTTCAGTTTGTGTTGTACTGTAATTTGCTCCGTGTTAGCCTGTGTTTTTGCACAGGAAATTTGTCGCAACTCTGGGGGTATATAGTGTTAATGTCTTGTCTACTATCGCAAGTTATTTAACATTTATTTTTACCGAATGATTCACCACATCTTTTTTCTCTTTTCCATTACATGTTAGCAATACGAGCGATTGCGATATGGTGGAGATGATTTCCTTCTCTCCCTGTATGCGCATCTTTTCACAGATGGTTGCGGGACCTCGGCTGTTCAGTACGGAATGTCAAATCAAACACCTTTCTGCCATCTAAATTTTCAGATTGTTATTTTATTGGGCTGCCAGTTTCGGCGTTATATTACGCCATGTTTAGGCCCCCCGACAGACGTGTAGGAAGATTCCCACCACTGGTCCAGTCAAAACATATGCCAGCATTCTGTTGGGTCTTCGTCGCCAAGTGTGGGATCATGTCCACTCGTCCCATATAGGATGCCTAAGGGATGCTGCGTTCTCGGATTGCTATAAAACAGTTCAAACAACATTAGCAGTTTTTTTTTTTTCAATAAAGCAGATTGACAATACTTAAGTTTGAAATAACTATGGTGTCGCAAGCGATGAGCTACATGCAACTTAAATCCGAGCCCTTTGGTATATATAATGTTCATGGAAGTTTGAGACACAGTTTGCAGATCACTAATAACTGCTATCGTAGCACTCTCTGCCTAGGCTGTGCTAACACTCTGCAAATACTGTCCACTAACGTCCGAGGCTGGGAGGAGCGGTGCTTATATTCTCTTCGGCTAGGTGCCGCTCCCACCGTGGTGACGTCCTGGTTAGCGCGCTACTGGCCGACGCCGCCTCACCGCCTTCTCTGGTCTTGCGTTCTTCCTCTTCGTTCCGGCGCTTGCGGTTACGCCAGATCACATTCGATGAATGGTATCCGTAGATCCGTAGATTTCTGAGACAGCAATCACTTCAAACATCACCAGCCGACGGCCGGCCGAAGTGGCCGTGCGGTTAAAGGCGCTGCAGTCTGGAACCGCAAGACCGCTACGGTCGCAGGTTCGAATCCTGCCTCGGGCATGGATGTTTGTGATGTCCTTAGGTTAGTTAGGTTTAACTAGTTCTAAGTTCTAGGGGACTAATGACCTCAGCAGTTGAGTCCCATAGTGCTCAGAGCCATTTGAACCATTTGAACCAGCCGACGGCAGAAAAATTTGGAGCAGGATTTAAAGTACAGGGAGAAGAAATAAAAGCTTATAGGTTTGCCGACTGCATTGTAATTCTGTCTCAGACAGTAAACCCCTTTGAGGAGCAGTTGAATGGAATTGACAGTCTTGAAAGGAGGATATAAGATGAACAGCAACAAAAGCAAAACAAGGACAATGGAATAGAGTCGGATTAAATGAGGTGATGCTAAGGGCACTAGACTAGGAAACGAGACACTCGAAAGTAGTAGACGAGTTTTGCTATTTGGGCAGAAATATAACCGATGATGGCCGAAGTAGAGAGGATATAAAATGTAGACTGGCAATGGCAAGAAAAGAATTTCTGAAAAAGAGAAATTTGTTAACATCGAATATAGTTTTAAGAGCTAGGAAGTCTTTTCTGAAAGTATTTGTCTGGAGTGTAGCCATGTATGGAAGCGAAAGATAGACGAAAATAGTTTAGATAAAAAGAGCATAGAAGCTTTCGAAATGTGGTGCTACAGAAGAACGCTGAAGATAAAATGTGTCTATCATGTAGCTAATGAGGAAGTACTGAACAGAACTGGGGGACAAGGAACTTGTGGTCCACCTCGACCAGAGGATGGAATCGGTTGATAGGCACATTCAGAAACATCCAGGGATTACCAGTTTAGTATTGGAGGGAAGTGTGGAGGTAAAAATCGTAGAGGGAGAGCAAGAGATGAATACTGTAAGCAGATTCAGAAAGATGAAGGTTGCAGTAGTTACTCTAAAATGAAGAGGCTCGCACACGATAGAGTAGCACGGAAGCCGCATCAAACCAGTCTTCGGACTGGAGACCAAAACAACAACAACATCTCCGAAACTGGTAGCTCAATAAAATAACAAATTTAGACGGCTGAAAGGTGCTTTTTTTGACATTCCGTTCCTTTCCTGTTGTGATTTACCAACTGGTAGTAACCTCCAAGGACATTAGAAGGCTGAAAGGTGTTTGATTTGACATTCTGTTCACTTCATGCTGCAGTTTACCAACTGGAAGTAACCTGCAAGGACATGTCCTACTCACTCAAAACATCTAGATGGCTGACTTTTCCAGTTTATTATGGATATAGGTGGTCTAACACCCAAAAAGGAAGATGGTGGTAGGCCTCGCTCATTACGAATGCCTGTGAATGGACGAAAATTCTGGCACCAATTTGCTCTGATTGGCAACTACGGTAAGCATCAGACGTCTCGTGTCAGCAGTACTTCTTGAACAATCAGGATAATACAAAATAAACACAGACATACAGACCAATCATGACCGACCGACCGTCATGCCATCCATTAGCCACGGTGTCACTGCAACAAAGTCAAGTAGCTCCTCAACAGGGGTCAATAAGCTGAATTCTCCCCGTTCCAGTCCTTCCGCTAAGGAAAAGTCCTTGGGAGTACCGAGAATCGAGCCAGCGTCATCTGCATGGTAGTCAGTCACGCTGACCGCTCCGCTACGGAGTCATTAACAATTGTATTGTGAGGAATGTGTCATTCCATACACCGCACGTACGAGTATTTCCAACCAAAAACCGGTCAAAATTATTTTATGCTTTTTTTCACAATGGAATCATATGAAATACATTTTTTACCTCAATTACGTGTTCATTAACAAAATATACAAATTTTACATGCAAACTATTTTTAACATTTATTCGCTGTCAAACTGCTGGTCACTGTCCTCTTCGTCATCTTTGCCTCCCTCTATAGTTTCGTCGCTATTTTCATCTAGTGGTTAAGACGGTGTGCTTTCGACCACTAGACTGATTGCCTCTTACGAAAATGGGATACTTTTCTTGTGATGGCTTGGTTTGCTACAACTTAAACATGAGCCTGAACTTAGTAACAATCTGTGTAGTATCCACACGTGAAAGTTTACGAACATTTTCGCGTGTGGATACTACACAGATTTTATTCTAATTTATTCTGTATTGCCGTACGGATGAGCCAAAACATTATGACTAACAGTTTAAAAGCGTGTTGTTCCACTTTTAAAACACATTGCAATGGAGATTCTGCTTGGCATGGATTCTACAAGTCCTTGACAGGATTCCGGAAGTATGTGGCACCAGATGTCGACACACAGGTCAAGTAATTCCCGCAAATCACGGGATGGTGGTCTACGATCACGCGCACTTGGTGCCCGGTATGTGCTCCAACGGGCAGACACCAGGCACATTTGCTGGGCAAGACATCGAAGTGGGTTCATATTATGCTCCTCAGACCGCAGTGCCACGATTGTGACCTTGCAGCAGAGAGTGTTATCCTGCTGAAAGATGTCATTGCCATAGGTGGAGAGTTGAAGCGTGAAGCGATGCAGGTGGTCCGCAATAATGTTCACGTAGAGCTGCTTCTGTGTTGGCAGCGCTGTGTAGCTCTTTGCATTGGATCTCTGACTGCGATTTCTTTGTAGGAGACTCTGTGGTTGGTTGGACTCGTTGTTGGAAGTTAATCGCCAGTAGTGTTGGGCAGTTGGAGGTGAACAGCCAGCAGTGATGGAAGTAATAATGGGCAGTTGGAAGTTAGTCGCCGTGTTGGGCAGTTGCAGGTGAATAGCCAGCAATGATGGATGTTAGATGTGAGGAAGTTAGCATTGATGGAGGGTAGAGGTCTGAAGTGTTAGCGTAGGCTAACGATCTGGAAGTGTCCGACTTGGAGATTGAAAATTATTCATGTTTATATATCTTTGTACTGGATGTCAATGACGATTTGTATTCGTGTTTGAACTGAATGTCACATTATTAAGGTAAAAAATACATTATTTGGTTTGCAACAAAATCTTTCCTTTGCTAACCACATGCTTATTAGTAGTTAGAATCTTTTATTTAGCTGGCAATATTGACGCTCGCTGTACTGCAGTAGTTCGCGTAATGAAGATTTTTATGAGGCAAGTGATTAATGAAATGTATAGGTTTTTGTTAAGATTTCTTTTCAGTCAGGGCCATTCTTTTGAATTAATTATTTGAAGTCAGGTTGTAATTTTTTTTTTTGAGCAGTCAGATTGCGTTGCGCTAGAATATTGTGAGTCAGTGTTGACATGATAAGAAAAAGTAAAGAGAAAGTAGGCTCAGTACGTTCAGTTTTACTCAGCTGTTTCAGAATCTGATAACGTAGAAGTTTCATCTTCTCAGTTATTCAGCAATTTAAGTACAGATTCACACATTTAAATATATAAGTTTCGTAGTCCACTGCTGTCGTGATGCCTTCGATTACCACCAAAGATCCCATCGAATCCCAACTCAGTGTATCCCATAGCACAATTCATCGGGCAGCATCTGTGGCACGGTGCATGTTTCATGCAGCCATTCACCCGGATGACGGCGTGTAAGGATCGAGCCATCGACCTGCTGAGCCATCGACCTACTGTAACAAGAAATGCGATTCATTCGACAGGCGACACTTTTCTGTTGATCCACGGTGGAAACTCAGTGATGCTGTGCCCACTGCAATCATAATTGACGATGTCGTTGGGTCAACATAATTGACGATGTCGTTGGGTCAACGCAGGGACACGTAGGGGACGAGGGGACGTGTGCTGTGGAGCTCCGCCTTCAACAACAGCCTTTGGACGCTGTGCTCCGAAACACTTCTGCCTGCACCAGCATTGTGCTCCGTCGTCAGATCCGCCAGAAATCGCTACCTGTCCTGGATTACACTGTCAGAAAACGTCTGAACTCAACGTTTTATGACGAGACGAAGGTCCAATACCTTACGGTCCACTCGTTATTTCACCATCCTTCAACCACTGTCTACAGGTGCTCACGAGAATAGTACGCCAATAAGCGACCAGCTTCTCTTTTCCTGCCGCAGCGCCACAACAATGTACCCTTTGTCAAAACCGCTTATATCAGTAGATTTCCCCATTTCCGGCCCGTATCTTCGCTGTAATGACTGCCCAGTCGTCTCTGGTCCGTGTACATTCTTTCTTTATTGCATCACATGCCCGGAACACACCAGGAGACATTCAGTCTCGCGATGGGCAGTGGTCACAATGTTTTGGCTCGTCAGTGTTTGTGCTCGTTACGGTTCTCAGCTGCTTCCTCCGAAAATTGACCCTTAGGTAGAACTGCTTTAGAAACGATTTCGGCACCATGCATTAAAACCTTGTGACCAGTTGGTCGAATAAAATACCAGCCATACAATCCGTGTACATTTTCGCAGTTACATGGGCAAAGGCATCAAATTTATCAGTATCATTGCCGTTGCCACTCTAAATCACTTCCAGTATTACTTTGAATCGTTAAATTAAATCTACGTTGAGGCCAGTGATTCGAGAAGAACTTTCTCGGTCGGCAAAAAATCTTCTGGATGTATTGCCATCATTTGTAGTTCCACAGTCATGCTTGGGAATGTCTACGAGGAGACCCATTTCTTCTTTGAAAGCCTTTTGAACTGTTTTTTTTTTTATTTGTTTAACACTTTCTTTATTTTCAGCTGTCCATTTTGTCTTGAACTCACTCTTGAAATAGCTGAAACCACGACTTAAAACGGTTAGTTCATCAGTAGGGCGTTTTAACATCTCACGTTTTTTTTCCATGAACGAGAACTTCTCATCCATTTTCCTTACGTTAAATTGCTTCAAAACATTGTACAATGCTCTTTTGGTAATTTTTTGGCTGTTCTCGAATAATCTGCGACAGAATAAACGAAAAATTATATGTTGCAGTAGTTTAACTAATTTAACATATCAGTTTGATTGAATAAAAGGAAAATGGCGGATGAGGGTGGACTATTACTATGTTAAACAATTATCATCGATCTAAATTTCGTTCCTGTCACAGAAATACCCATAGAAATACCGTCTATATACTTACAGTTTACTACAGCACAACCATAAAGATATGATGGAAGATAAAGCAAATACCTTTCATTTCCATATCCAGTAGGTGTATTTATCTAAACGTAACCACAAAAGCGAGACAAATAAATGCCACAAACAAGAGCACACAGACGAACATACGTATTTCCCACCATGTGTGGCCTGCGACTGACTTTGCATAGGTGGTGTGAACGAAGAAGCAGGTACTGGCTGCCGAATGGTGGGTAGGTTATCGAGCTTGAAGATTTACACGATTGAAAGGATTCTACAGTAACTTCCGATTTTGATTTTTGACCGGTTTTAGAGTGCAAATACTCCTCAGTGCGCCGAAGGGCAGTCGGTTGCATTTCTCATCTGTAGACGTCATGTTAAGTACCTCCTCTGAACAAGTGTCATGAATGGACGTCATGCTGAACCCCTCCTATGAAGAAGAGTTCATATATCAGATAGCTTGCGTTTCCGAAGTCATGTATGAATTTTTTCGATGAGTATCAAAGTATTCGATACACTTCCAGAATAAATTTTCACTCTGCGGCGCAGTGTGCATTGACCTGAATCTTCTTGGCGGGTTGAAACTGTGTGCCAGACCTGGACTAGAAGGTGGGACCTTTACCTTTCGCGGGCAAGTACTCTGATCCAAGCAAACTCACAGCTTCTTCTATCCCTCCTCATGCCAGTACCATTCTTCTACCCCCCAAACCTCAAAGACGAAGAGAGATACTGGCGGAAATGGGGCTATGACGGTGGGTCTTGAATCGTGCTTTGATAAGAACGCTTGCCTACGAAAGGTACTTACCTCCAAAAGGTATAGGTCTCTGGTTCGAGTACGAATATGGCACACAGATTTCATCTGCCACAAAGTTTCCACACTCTTTCTTCACCCTGCATATTGTTACGTACTAGAATGGGTTTTCTGTTGGGGATTACTCAACTATTCATTGCCAGTTTATTTACATAATTTATTTTGTACAGTGATTCAGTCTTCGTTATTTTACCCTTGAACATAAATCACCTATTCTTTTCAGGACTCCTTCTCCGCTATATTTTTACTAGCTTTGCTACAGTGTCTTGAAAGAGGCGGGGAGTGAGGAGAGAAACTGAGAGGTTGGTTGACGAGATCTCGATATTGAAAAATCTTATGCTTTAGCCTCTTGTTGACAATGTATACAGTGTGGCTGCAGCATTAGACATACACTAAGATGACAAGTCATGGGATAGCGATGTGCAGATGTACAGATGGCGGTATTATCGCGTACACTAGGTATAAAAGGGCAGTGAATTAGCGGAACTGTCCGCCCCTACTCTCTTCATCCCGCCGCTTCCTCTGCTGCCCCTTGCTCTCCCCTCCTTTTCCATCCTCTCTGACCTTTCCCTCGGCAGGTCCCACCTGGCAGTTTTCTTCTTCGTCGTGTGTGCTACAAGTGGGTTTTAAGTGTGTTGTTCTGGAGTGTTTCTAATACTGTGGCCGACTTTTAACCTGTGGATGTCCATTCAGTGTCATCTCTGTGTTTTAAGCATCGCCAACTGTATTTTTTAACTTTCTGGTGACTTTTTTGACTGTCCCCCATGAACGTCTCCATGACAGTCTATTTTTACCTCCATTTTCTCCCATTACTCTGTTTTATGTTCCCCTCTTTTATCGCCTTATGTATGTAACATTTTATTCTTATTTTAGTTGTCATGCCACTCGGCTGAAGAGCGGCGGATTGTGCCGCTGACAGCCCTCCCCTGCCCATATGGGGCAGCGGAATGAAATCACAATAAAGAAAAAAAAAAAGGAACTGTCATTTGTACTCAGGTGATTCATGTGAAACGATTTCCGGCGATATTATGGCCTCACGACGGGAGTTAACAGACTTCGAAAGCGGAATGGTATCTGGAGCTACACGCATGGGACATTCCATTTCGGAAATAGTTAGTGAATTCAATTATGCGCAATCGACAGTGTCAAGAGCGTGCCGAGAATGCCAAATTTCAGGCATTACCTCTCACCACAAACAACGCAGTGCACGATGGCCTTCACTTAACGACCGTGTGCAGTGGTGTTTGCGCAGAGTTGTCAGTGCTAACAGACAAGTAACATTTCTTGAAGTAACAGCAGAATTCAGTGTGGAACGTATGACGAACGTATCCGATAGGACAGTGCTGCGAAATTTGGCATTAATGGGCTATGGCAGCAGACGACCAATGCAAGTGGCTTTGCTAGAAGCGCGACTTCGACTGCAGTGCCTCTCCTGGGCTCGTGTCCATATCGGTTGGACCCTAGACGACTAGAAAACAGTGACTTGGTCAGATGAATCCCACTTTCAGTTGGTAAGAGCTAAAGCTAGGGTTCGAATGTAGTGCAGACCCTACGAACCCATGGACCTAAGTTGTCAACAAGGCACTGTGCAAGCTGGTCGTGGCTCCATAATGGTGTGAGATGGGTTTACATGGAATGGACTGGGTCCTCCGGTCCAACTGAACCGATCATTGACAGGAAATGGTTATGTTCTGCTACTTGGAGACCATTCAGCCATTCGAGGACTCTATATTCCCAAATAATGATGGAATTTTTATGGATGATCATGCATCATGTCACCAGGCCACAGCTCAAAAATGGCTCTGAACACTATGGGACTTAACTTCTGAGGTCATCAGACACCTAGAACTTAGAACTGCTCAAACCTAACTAACCTAAGGACATTACACACATCCATGCCCGGGGCAGGATTTGAACCTGCGACCGCAGCGGTCGCGCGGTTCCAGACTGTAACGCCTAGAACTGCTCGGCCACCCCGGCCGGCAGGCCACAACTGTTCGCGATTGTTTTGAAGAACATTCTGGACAGTTCAGGAGAGTGATTTGGTCACCAGGATCCCTCGACTTGAATCCTATCTAACATTTACGGGACGTAATCGAGAGGTGAGTTCATGCACAAAATCCTGCACCTGCAACACTTTCGCAATGATGGACGGCTATAGAGGCAGCATGGCGCAATATTTCTACAGGAGTCTACCAACGACTTTTTGACTCCATGCCACGTCTACACGCTGCTGCACTACGCCGGGCTAAAGAATGTCCGACACGATATTAAGAGATATCCCATGGCTTCTGTAGCCTCGGTGTATGTGGGTTAAAGGACGGTTGTGGCTTTGTGGAAGATTTTGATTCATGAATAAATCAGAGCCCCCATACCTGGTCCTCACTACCCTGAAACTCTTCTTTATTTACATCTTTTTTTAATCTTATTTTTTATTTTATTTTAGCACAGTAACTGTACAGTATTTGGTAGTCTGGAAGTAATAGCGGCAACAATCATCAGTGACGCTCATAAAATCTTGGCACAGTGTCAGTTAACATTGAGTTGTACAATACTGAATTGCCCCGTTTGTTGAGAGTGTAGAATTATATGTCTGTGATAAAAGTTGCCTGTATTCAGGGGCAAAAATTTAGATGCGCTGGCAGAATAGATAAAGGAGAACCGTTGAAAAACTTATTACTGTATCTGGTACTGGTACTTCAAAGGCATCAGACTGGGAGAATAATTGGAAGAAAGCTGCAAACTTTTTGTTTCAAAATGAGGGTTTCTGATAAGGTTATCACTGTTTGTTCGTCTGCAGATAATGACGATAGTGATGATGGATCATGTTACGAAGCTGGCACTCAATCTGGAGACATGACATATACAGGGACTTCAACGCAAACGGAAAAAAACAATATATTGTTGGGAACGTCATATGGAAACATTTTCGACACAACTAATGATTGTGAAACGCCTTATGAGCGTGCTAAACGTAAACGACATACGATTCTGACCCAAAAGAAACTTGAGGATTATTGTAGTGTGTAAAAGTAACCTTATTTTTCATCAAATACTACGTCAAAACGTATCTGAAAATAATATATGTATATATATCATGTTTTTATGTGCATATAAATTTTAGGTGTGTGTGTGTGTGTGTGTGTGTGTGTGTGTGTGTGTGTGTGTGTGTGTGTGTGTTGTGTCGTTATTTTCATTAAATTACCTTCCTTCCCACCTGCGGTCGGCAACGCCTGTATAAGACAAGCGTTTGGCGCAGTTGTTAAGTCGGTTACTGCTGCTACTGCTGCAGATTATCAAGATTGGACAAGAAGAGAATAGAAGCTTTCGAAATGTGGTGCTACAGAAGAATGCTGATGATAAGGTGGGTAGATCACGTAACTAATGAGGAGGTATTGAATAGGATTGGGGAGAAGAGAAGTTTGTGGCACAACTTGACTAGAAGAAGGGATCGGTTGGTAGGACATGTTTTGAGGCATCAAGGGATCACAAATTTAGCATTGGAGGGCAGCGTGGAGGGTAAAAATCGTAGAGGGAGACCCAGAGATCAATACACTAAGCAGATTCAGAAGGATGTAGGTTGCAGTAGGTACTGGGAGATGAAGAAGCTTGCACAGGATAGAGTAGCATGGAGAGCTGTATCAAACCAGTCTCAGGACTGAAGACCACAACAACAACAACAAGTGATTTTGAACATGATGTTATAGTCATTGCACGAACGGTGGGGCACAGCGTCTCCGAAGTAGCGATGAAGCGGGGATTTTCCCGTGCGACCATATCACGAGTGTACAGCGAATATCAGGAATCCGCTAAAACATCAAATCACTGACATCGCTGCGACCAGAAAAAAGATCCTGCAAGAACGGGACTAACGACGGCTGGAGAGAATCGTTGAACGTGACTGAAGTGCAACCCTTATACAAGCTGCTGCAGATTTCAATGCTGGGCCTTCAACAAGTGTCTCCGTGCTTACCATTCAACGAAACACCATCGATATGGGCTTTCGAAGCCGAAGGCCTACTCATGTACCCTTGATGGCTGCGCGACACAAAGCTGTACGCCTCATCTGGGTCCGTCAACGCCGACATTGGACTGTTGATGACTGGACACATGTTGCCTGGTCGGACGAGTCTCGTTTCAAATTGAATCGAGCGGATGGATGTGCACAGGTATGGAGACAACCTCATGAATCCGTAGACCCTGCATATCAGCAGGGGACTGTTCAAGCTTGTCTGAACGGTGTGATGCGTGTGCAATTGGAGTTATATGGGACCCCTGATACGTCCAGATACGACTCTGAAAAGTGACACGTACATAAGCATCCCGTCTGATCACCTGAATCCACTCATGTCCACTGTACATTCCGACGGACTTGGGCAATTCCAGCAGGAGAATGCGACACCCCACATGTCCAGATTGCTTCAGAGTGTCTACTGGAACACTCTTCTGACTTTAAATAGTTCCGCTGGCCACCAAACTCCTCAGAAATGAGCATTATTGAGCATATCTGAGATGTCTTGCAACGTGCTATTCAGAAGAGATCCCCATCCCCTCGTACTCTTATGGATTTGTGGGCAGCCCCGCACGATTCATGGTAATTCCCCCCAGCAGTACTTCAGACATTAGTCGAGTCCATGCCACGTCGTGTTGCGTCACTTCTGCGTGCTCGCGGGGTCCCTACACGATATTAGACAGGTGTACCATTCTCTTGTGTCTTCAGTGTATTAACTATTCAGCAAGTAATATGAGCCACATACCTCGTCACGACGGTGAAATATAAAAGAAAAAAATATTAAATAATTCCAATAGCCACAGCATAGATCATGTGCCGCCTAGCTGTTTGTAAAATTTATGAAACTGATTTTACCTATGCTTTTAAAGATCAACAAGTTAATTGGCTCACAATGAGTGAATCTGGCATTTTTATATCTTCTAATATTAACTGTTAGATGTGGTGGTATGTCAGCCAGCAACATCAATAATCTTAGTTGCACTTTATTCCTATGCAACTTCTAAATTTTATGAGACAGCGTAATAACTTTACTATAAAGGTAATTTTTGTGTTGGCAGAAGAGCCAACACCGTGTTACGAATGGAGGCCGAAATGCACACGTTTTAGCTCACGCAGGCTGGCGTGTGGAGGGAAGAACTATACTGACGTGAGGTCTGGAACATGACAAGGAATGAGAATTCAGAAAGCGGACGAAATTAGTTTTATACTTAACTTTAATCCATTAATGATGAACGTCGCTCTTGACGGTACATGATTCACAATATTATCTGTTCAGAATACATTCCTGAAGTAGTTATTGTAACTGAATATGGCGCCTTGCTAGGTCGTAGCAAATGACGTAGCTGAAGGCTATGCTAAACTGCCGTCTCTGCGAATGAGAGCGTATGTAGACAGTGAACCATCGCTAGCAAAGTCGGCCGTACAACTGGGGCGAGTGCTACGGAGTCTCTCTAGACTAGACCTGCCGTGTGGCGGCGCTCGGTCTGCAATCACTGATAGTGGCGACACGCGGGTCCGACGTATACTAACGGACCGCGGCCGATTTAAAGGCTACCACCTAGCAAGTGTGGTGTCTGGCGGTGACACCACAGTAATGAATTACGTAACTCATACAGAGGGCGCCACACAGCCAACCTATATGTTCTCTTCAGGGCTACCTTCATTACACAGTAGCCTTTAATGAACTGCGACAAGAGCCTGAACAACACTAGGGTACGCACAACAACTCTGAAAAACCTGTATGCAATGTAATGTACAAGCGATGTAGGTTATGTCGCGAGCTGTAATTTTTGTGTGCTACGCTCTACGTACTTTTTGTATATTTCGCGTTGATAATGGCTAGTTACTAGCCAAAATCTGGATCTGTTCTAATAAAGATACAACGGAAACGTCGACTGGTTGCTGCTCTTTACCATTTTGATTTGTTATTCTATTTTTTTCTGAATTTCCTGATTATGCGAGTTTTTGACAGTCTGGATGTCCATATAAACCAGGTTCCACTGTACTGGAAAGGGGTGTGGCTTGGCATATGTGAAGAAAGAAATCCGATAGTGGGCATTGCGCAGCGACTGGATCTACACAGTACGCTGCCGCAGCCACTGGATCTAATATGTTGCCGCCGGCATGTCGTCCGCTTGAGCAACGTTCGCCGGCCGCCTGTTGCAACGCGGCCATAATATTTTCGTCGTTAAAGTAGCGGCCAACTTAGCAGAATCTAAGGCCTACGACACAGCAGCTCCCAGCTGACTTAAGTGGAAGCTCGTGGAAGAAAACAGGTGCGTCGACTGCAGCGAGCAGTGGTCGTCACGTTACACGCTATTCGTCTACACTGCATTTATAATGTAATACTGGCACACGACGCTGTGGCGCATTATGCTTACTACCTGAGCCCCCATCTTACTGTTACTCGCTCCTGTGAACGGGAATGCGTTATACAGATCTTGGTGCCTCTCGCGTCCATCTAGAAAAGATTTAACCTGAAGATGCCCAAATAAGGCGAAACGCGTCGTTGAAAAATAAAAAAAAAACTAAAATGGCAACCAAGACTGTTTTTAACCAATACTGTTAAGCACTGGTTTACTGCATGCCACATACGGTTTGGAAGAATTTCTGTAATGAAAAAAATAGCTCGGTTACGAAAAAGTACTTTCGTCTCTATGATATTTTTTATAAGTTACACGACCAGTTTAATGATCAGATAGCGTCTTAAGGCGAAATAATATTTTAGAATGGAGAGAAATCTTCTGGCGTAAAAGTAAATTTTGGTGTAACTCCAGGGAGTTTTATAGGATGATACACAAACTATATAAATGACATAGTGGTTGACATCGGAAGTTCCACGACGCTGTTCTCTGATAATGTTTCTATATACAGAGAGGTAAGCAACGCCAGAAAATTGTAGCGAAATGCAGGAAGTCCGACAGAGAAATGTGCACGCTTTTCAACGATAAGAAAGAAATCTAGCAAGGATTGCAAAATAACGACAATGTCGACCATTCCAACAAACACCATACTACATAGAAGTGATCAACGTTAGTAACAGTACCCCTAAAATAGTTGAAGCAAAATGGGAAGTCATGTGGCTGAAGACAGAGATAAAAGTGGAATACAAAAAGAAAGACCTCCCCAACAAACAAATGTAGAGTCTGCATTTGCAACTTGGAAATTGCCTTTTAGACCTTCTATTCTCCTATATATTACAGTATATTGAAGATGTAATTGAAAAAGAAAATCAGAAACCATTGTTTAGGCAGTACAACAAACTTTAAGCTCTGAAAACGAAAGGTAGCTTCTCTGTCAAAAAGACAATAGTGACCTTGTCCTCAGAAACAGAGATCTAATGCACAAGATAGAGCCAAAGCGTTATGGCAGTAATGTAAAAGCATACGCGTGATGCTGAAAAATTAAATTCCTGGGAAACCTTCAAAGCGAATAAAATAATCACAGGACACTAGAAAACAGCAATTCACGTAAAAACTGGGACCAGAACTCTACACTGTGTCAACAACAAACTTTCTAACAGTACAGCTCTAACAGTCAAGGCTGGTAAAGGTAATTGTGGAGTCGGAATGTATGAAAATGACTATGTTGACAAAAAACATGGAATTTTTCAACGGTAACAAAGTAACTGAATAGACTTTGATCCTACTTCTAATTTCAAGGCCAAAATTTAGACACACTTAAGAATCGTAATTTCTTTCTAACTAAATGGGGGATGTGTGACATCTCAATGAACCCCACTGCATCTTGCTTTTGTCCCAGCATAAAATCCACAAGCAAAATTTTCGCATCAGACCTATTGTTAATTCTGGGAACAACACTTCATATAGACTAAATAACAAACTGCTAATTCTTCTGAACAGCCGCTACAACTCTGAAAACAACTTCTCCATCAAGAACACATACGAACTCATTCACAAGATTAAATGTGTGCACAATCCACCAGCAACCACATTTGCAATGATCAACATAGTTAACACTTGTATTAACATATCTATAAGGGGTGTTCAGTAAGTAATGCAACAAACACATTTTTTTCTCGGTCAATTTCATTTGAAAGAATGCGGAATTAGTTGTGGAACACCTTGGACTATTCCCACTTCAACTTCTATTCTTTCATTAAATTCCGATAGGTGGCATTGCTATACATAGCCTTGAAAGTAACGCGTGTAACGGAGATGAGCTCCAAGTAGGGAACAGTCACTGGAGTATTTCTCCCTCACTTTCACTCGACACAGCAATATCGTAACTGAATTTTATCATTGATATTATTTCACCCTGAACCTAAACTGCACTCCAGAATCCTTTTACTTCAATCTTTGTTTCTTTGATGTAAGTTGTATAGTAGAGTAGAAACACTCCCTGACTCACATCCTTTTTAGTCAAATGTCTGTGTGGAATGAAAAAATAGCTAGTTACAAATTGCAAAATTAATTTTTGTCCGAATTTTCATAAATTGACTCATGGGGTGGCAAACTCACCAGCATGAGATCTGGTTTTGCAAGGAAACAGTTTACTGCTTGAAAGTAATCATGACAATCAAGAAAAATTTACTGGTTTGATGGAAACTTAAAATATTTCACGGCAGCTGCTCTGGTAGCAACGTAAGTGATGTGTCAGAAAATGTCAAATCACCGCATTAACTGAAACTTTGCTGTTTTCTTTTGATCTATATAATAGAATACCAGTCGATATTTAAATAAATTGTGTTTAACGCTTTCTGAACAAAACCAGAAAATTAAAAAAGTAATAAGAAAATGTAATAAAAGTAATAAAAGAGATAAGAAAAACACTTGACACCACTTTGAATGAAGCTCGACACTACGTGTAGGAAATCAGACGCTAACCGAGAATTTAAAATTCAATGTTTAACTTTGAATTTTAAAGGGTGCTGACATATTAGTATGGTGGAAGTTCACTTAGTGGTCTCCTGCCATCGCTGTTGTTTGAGCATCTCATTTGCTGTACGTAATTTCGAACATTATTCAAAGGTGCGTCAAATGTTTCTTTAATCTGCGTATTTTGTACCCGACTTACATTTCGTTTTTCCGTACTTTCATTTCACAAGACATCTGAACGTCTTTTTCAATTTTTTTTATTAATCCGAATACTTCTCTCTTTATCTTCTATTCGATTTATTTCCTGTTGGTTCTTGTAAAAAATGAATAAAATTATCTCGCCCTATAATGTCTGTCACCTCCTTTATCACAAGCCGATACCAGATCAGTGCCTACACCATGATGCTGGTATGTTCGTCTCCCATTCTCACAAGTGACGCAGTGCTCAGTCAACGCTAATACACTCCTGGAAATGGAAAAAAGAACACATTGACACCGGTGTGTCAGACCCACCATACTTGCTCCGGACACTGCGAGAGGGCTGTACAAGCAATGATCACACGCACGGCACAGCGGACACACCAGGAACCGCGATGTTGGCCGTCGAATGGCGCTAGCTGCGCAGCATTTGTGCATCGCCGCCGTCAGTGTCAGCCAGTTTGCCGTGGCATACGGAGCTCCATCGCAGTCTATAACACTGGTAGCATGCCGCGACAGCGTGGACGTGAACCGTATGTGCAGTTGACGGACTTTGAGCGAGGGCGTATAGTGGGCATGCGGGAGGCCGGGTGGACGTACCGCCGAATTGCTCAACACGTGGGGCGTGAGGTCTCCACAGTACATCGATGTTGTCGCCAGTGGTCGGCGGAAGGTGCACGTGCCCGTCGACCTGGGACCGGACCGCAGCGACGCACGGATGCACGCCAAGACCGTAGGATCCTACGCAGTGCCGTAGGGGACCGCACCGCCACTTCCCAGCAAATTAGGGACACTGTTGCTCCTGGGGTATCGGCGAGGACCATTCGCAACCATCTCCATGAAGCTGGGCTACGGTCCCGCACACCGTTAGGCCGTCTTCCGCTCACGCCCCAACATCGTGCAGCCCGCCTCCAGTGGTGTCGCGACAGGCGTGAATGGAGGGACGAATGGAGACGTGTCGTCTTCAGCGATGAGAGTCGCTTCTGCCTTGGTGCCAATGATGGTCGTATGCGTGTTTGGCGCCGTGCAGGGGAGCGCCACAATCAGGACTGCATACGACCGAGTCACACAGGGCCAACACCCGGCATCATGGTGTGGGGAGCGATCTCCTACACAGGCCGTACACCACTGGTGATCGTCGAGGGGACACTGAATAGTGCACGGTACATCCAAGCCGTCATCGAACCCATCGTTCTACCATTCCTAGACCGGCAAGGGAACTTGCTGTTCCAACAGGACAATGCACGTCCGCATGTATCCCGTGCCACCCAACGTGCTCTAGAAGGTGTAAGTCAACTACCCTGGCCAGCAAGATCTCCGGATCTGTCCCCCATTGAGCATGTTGGGGACTGGATGAAGCGTCGTCTCACGCGGTCTGCACGTCCAGCACGAACGCTGGTCCAACTGAGGCGCCAGGTGGAAATGGCATGGCAAGCCGTTCCACAGGACTACATCCAGCATCTCTACGATCGTCTCCATGGGAGAATAGCAGCCTGCATTGCTGCGAAAGGTGGATATACACTGTACTAGTGCCGACATTGTGCATGCTCTGTTGCCTGTGTCTATGTGCCTGTGGTTCTGTCAGTGTGATCATGCGATGTATCTGACCCCAGGAATGTGTCAATAAAGTTTCCCCTTCCTGGGACAATGAATTCACGGTGTTCTTATTTCAATTTCCAGGAGTGTATAATATAATTGTTTGTTTGGATTGTGTGTAACATTGGTGTTCTTTACATCCTTGTTGTACAGTTCTTGTAGTGTGGGATTCGGTGCTGAGTTTTCCTGGATATCGGATGAAACCCTGTCAAGTTGATATCGGGAACACTTTTCGAAGGTTCTTGCAATTGAACGCAGTTGACGGCTACTAAAAATAATAGTGCCGTCGTAAAATGCCTTCGGCTCCAAAAGTCCATATCGATGGTGTTTCGTTGAATGGTTAGCACGGTGAAGCTTGTTGATGACCCAGCATTGAAATCTGCGGCAGTTGGTGTAAGGGTTGCACTTTTGTCACGTTCAACGATTCTCTTCAGTTGTCGTTGGTCCCGTTCTTGCAGGATCTTTTTCTGGTCGCTCTGACGTCAGAGATTTGATGTTTTACCGGATTCCTGATATTCGCGGTACACTCGTGAAATGGTTGTACGGGAAAATCCCCACTTCATCGCTACCTCGGAGATGCTGTGTCCCATAGCTCGTGCGCTGACTATAACGCCACGTTCAAACTCACTTCAATCTTGATAACCTGCTATTGTAGCAGCAGTAACCGACCTTAGAACTGCGCCAGACACCTGTTGCCTTATATAGACGTTGCCGACCGCAGCGCCATATTCTCCCTGTTTACTTGTCTCTGTATTTGAATACTATGCCTATACCAGTTTCTTTGGCGCTTCAGTATAGATAAGGTAACCATAACATATTGACTGCTCGATGGAAATGAATAAAAGTGCAGGGGCACGTTGCCAGATTCTACCAGCCATGCACTGCGAGTTGGATGTCCCATGGCATGAGTTCAGCACGACAGTAGCGCCAAATGGGGCTCGCCTCGCACCAACAGACTGTTGAAGGAACAGGAAAAAACAGCGTGTGTGTGTGCGTGTGTGTGTGTGTGTGTGTGTGTGTGTGTGTGTGTGTGTGAGTGAGTCCATCAGCGAGCAGTTACGGTCCGTTATGGTGGAGTTCTTCATTACAACATACCCTGGAGCCAACATTCGGATGACTTCATACAACGAGTAATCATCAGGGAACTGGAGGACGGAGTAAGTGTGACACGTGTTGCCCACAAATTTGGTGTTGCTCACAGCAATGTTCCACGTGGATGGAGAGCATTCTCGACCACAGGTAGTGCTGCCGGGAGGAGAGGAGTTGGTCCACCATGATCAACTGTACAGGCTAATGAGGGCCATATTATTCACCAGGCGAGTAATGACCCGCTTCCATCGACGGTAGTGATTGGAACCACATTTAACATGACTGGAAGGCACGCAGTCTCACGCTCCACAGTGGCACGGCAGCTGCGTGGGAGTGGTCTCTTTGCCCGATGATCCATACCCGGTACCGTTTGCGATGGTGCCAATAGCATTGGGGCTGGACCAATCAGAAATGGTTTCATATGCTCTTCTCGGATGAGAACATATTCCGACTAAGTAGCGATCCTGGACGTACCTTCACACGGTGAGAGTTGGAAACTCGTAATGTAACCAAGTAGAGTGTCCAACCTGATCGTTTTGGTGATCCGCGTGTTATTGTGTGAGAAAGTAAAATGTCAGGTGGGCGTAGGAACCTTGAAATCTTTGAACAAGGTGCACTAACCGGCCAAAGTTATTTGCAGTCTTCGTTGATTTCATTTTTATGATGACATTGCGTGACCACATCGAATAGTTCAGGTGGAGGTGTTCGAGAAACGAGAAGACATTCGGCAAACTGACTGGCTTGCCCATCCACGCATCCCCCCCCCCCCCCCCCCGGACTTCAGTTCCATCAAGCACGTGTGGGATGCTTTGGGAAGACGTGCTGCACCACGTTATCATGCGCCAATTTTTTTTCTTTTCGGGTGAGGTAACCTGGGGGGGAGGTGAATTGGTACATATTCTATAGATAATTTGACAATTCTTCCATCGAAATGATGTGGGACGTGTCAGTTTACAGGATATCTATACAGGGTTAGTGTTAACATTAATGAACACACAATTGTTGTAGTCCTACTCATGCAACTACATTTAAAGACAATCTTTTCAGTACAAGTTCGTCTATGGAATAGAAAGAGTTTTCCAGGAGAAATGATTTTAAGTTATTTTCAGAACTTGGTTTGCTACATGTCAGACATTTTATGTTATTGGCCAAATGATCAAAGCCGGCCGCTGTGGCCGAGCTGTTCTAAGCACTTCAGTCCGGAACGGCGCTGCTGCTACGATCGCAGGTTCAAATCCTGCCTCGGGCATGGATGTGTGTGATGTCCTTAGGTTAGTTAGTGCTTAGAGCCATTTGAACCATTTTTGAGCCAAATGATCAAAGATTTTTGTTGCTACATATTCAACCTCTTTCTCAGCCACTGACAGCTTTAAGAATGGGAAATAAAGATCATTTTCTCCTCTAATGTTGTAGGTATGGACATCATGGTTCTTTTCAAATGGTGATGGATTATTTATAACGAATTTCAGTAGCGAATGTATGTATTGTGACGGCGCAGTTTAAGTGCCTAGCTCCTTGAAGATGAACCTACATGACGTCTGTAAGTGAACACCAGATATCATCATTACTACTCGCCTTTATGCTGTCAGTATTTTCTTTCTAAGTGATGAGCTAACCCAGATAATTATTCAATAAGACATTGTTGAGTGCAAATACGTAAAATATATGTACACACAAAAATTTGGAGCATTGTACTTTATTTTGCAATGTGAATAGCATGTTTATTATGTTAAGATGTTAGGTGAGTGGAATTGTTGGTATTAGGGGAGGGAGATTGCTAAATGTTGAATGTGGATAGAATAGTAGTAAGAGAGGAGTAAAATGTGTCTTTGCACGTTATGGGAGGAGGGGTATTCCGCATGTTAAGACGGATTTGGATTTTCTTTGAAGGACATTTAGAGGGAATCAGGGAAGACTGAGGGGGACTGAGGGAATGGTGGTTGTATGGAAGTATTCTGATGATCATCTGTTGGGATGCTAAAACTTTTATGCATTATGAACGTGGAACACTGCGACTTCGATGAATAAAGGCTTCCAGAAATAACTGCAAACAGTCGCCTTTTGTGATTCTTCAATTTTTATTTATCATGACCGGTTTCGAGTTGCCTAGTGATTCATCATCAGATCGTATACACTAAAGAAATTTTTAGATCATTTTGGAGGTCGTGTGGATGTGACGAGGTATAAAAACGAAATAGTTCTTGCCACCTTCGGTGCTGGCTTGTTTCATTTTCATATCTTACCACTGATATACGACCCTCTCATTGGTTCAAATGGCTCTGAGCACTATGGGACTTAACATCTGTGGTCATCAGTACCCTAGAACTTAGAACTACTTAAACCTAACTAACCTAAGGACATCACACACATCCATGCCCGAGGCAGGATTCGAACCTGCGACCGCAGCAGTCGCACGACCCTCTCATTGCTCCAGAATTCATTAAATGTCTACCATCTGACGATAAATCGTTAGCTGATTCTAAATTAATCACAGTAAACAAAAATTGATGAATCATGAAAGGCAACTGATTGCAGTTATTTCTGGAAACCACTGTCCGTGTGGTGTTCTATTTTTTCAACTACTACGAGGTCACTCCAAAAGAAATGCACACCTTTTTTTTTTTTTTTAAATCCATCTTTTATTCTACATGTTTGAAAGATTTATAGTGTGTAGACACATCCTTTAGGAACAATGTTTTCATTTGTCCACATAATATCCATCCCTCTCAAGTGCCTTACGCCATCTTGGAACTAGTGCCTGTATACCCGCACAACCAACCTGTTGGAGCCACTGTTTGGCAGCGTGCACAAGGGAGACATCATCTTCAAACCTTGTTCCACGAAGAGAGTCTTTCAATTTCTCAAAGAGTCACATGGAGCCAGGTCAGGACTGTAAGGCTGGTGTTTCAATGTTGTCCGTCCGAATTTTGTGATTGCTTCCATGGTTTTTTGACTGATATGTGGCCGTGCATTGTCGTGCAACAGCAAAACATCCTGCTTTTGCCGATGTGGTCGAACACGACTCAGTCGAGCTTGTTGTTTCTTCAGTGTCGTCACATATGCATCAGAATAAATGGTGGTTCCACTTGGCATGATGTCCACAAGCAAGAGTCCTTCGGAATCGAAAAACACCGTAGCCATAACTTTTCCAGCAGAAGGTGTGGTTTTGTTTTTTTTTTTTTTTTCCTTGGGTGAATTTGCATGATGCGACTCATTTGACTGCCTCTTCGCCTCTGGTGAAAAATGATGGAGCCATGTTTCATCACCTGTCACGATTCTTCCAAGAAATTCATCTCCACCATTGTCGTACTGTTCCAAAAGTTCGCTGCATACCATTTTTCTTGTTTCTTTGTGAGCCACTGTCAGCAACCTGGGAACCCACCTGCACAAACGCTTTTTAACGCCAACACTTTCAGTATGCTGCAAACACTTCCTTCCCCTATCCCAACGTAGCGTGACAATTCGTTCACTGTGATGCGTCTGTCAGCAGTCACCAATTCGTTAACTCTCTGCACATTGTCTGGAGTGTGTGCAGTACGAGGCCTGCCGCTGCGAGGACAATCCTCAGTACTGCCGAGCCCGCTTTCATCACGTAACCTGCATGCCCACCGACTAACTGTACTGCGGTCGACAGCAGCATCTCCATACACCTTTTTCGACCTCTTGTGGATGTTTCCCACTGTCTCGTTTTCACAGCACAGGAAGTCTATGACAGCACGTTGCTTCTGACCAACGTCAAGTGTAGCAGCCATCTTGAAGACATGCTGTGGCCGTGCCACTCACGGGAACAGGTTGAACTAAGTTTGAAAACAAGCGGGAAGGACGTATCTACACACTGTAAAACTTTCACACATGGAGAATTAAAACTGTATTTTTACAAAAATGGTGTGCATTTCTTTTGGGGTGACCCTCGTAATATAAACAGTGAAGTATTTCTCATGATCACTTCGTCATTTAAAAGGTCCTTCTTTTCTTCATTGGCCTGTCGACAAGATGTGGTGGCGAGCGTGAGACGGCCCGAGTGCAGACATCGACCTGTAGGCCCGGCCCTGCGGCCGCCGCTGTCGTAACGCAGAAGCTAACGACACCGCCTTGCCTCACAGTCGAAGCCAAACAGTCCTTCTCGCAACCGTCTCCTCGACCAGCAGCTTGCCACAGCCGTACGACACCAAGTTTTGTCACCAAGCCCGTGGAACATCCTGGGAGGACGGAAAACACGACAGTGTTATCACTTACCTCGCCCGGCAGTCAGGGACTGAAAATTTCAAAATAATTGCAAATAAGTAGTCACCCCTTGACTTACATGTTCTTAGCACATAGACTCACCATAAACAGTCATATTAAGGAAATTGAATCCAAGTTTGTAACATTGCAGGAAATGTGTGTTACACCGGTTTTGAGCGCTATCTGATCGTCTACACTACACATGTCAACATTGTCTGCAATGTGGATGGTAGATGAACCTCAGGACAAAATACAGAAATTACACAAGAGCGTAAATACTACACACGAGAACAAAAAGTTTGTGACAGAGGAAGAACATTAAAACGTACACAACATTGCCGCGCAGGATTAGCCGAGCGGTCTCAGGCGCTGCAGCCAAGAACTGTGCGGCTGGTCCCGGCGGAGGTTCGAGTCCTCACTCGGGCATGGGTGTGTGTGTTTGTCCTTAGGATAATTTAGGTTAAGTAGTGTGTAAGCTTGGGGACTGATGACCTTCGCAGTTAAGTCCCATAAGATTTCACACACATTTGAACATTTTTTTTTAAACATAACTTTGTAGATATAAGATACCTACACTACCGGCCATTAAAATTGCTACACCACGAAGATGACGTGCTACAGACGCGAAATTTAACCGACAGGAAGAAGAAGCTGTGATATGCAAATCATTAGCTTTTCAGAGCATTCACAGAAGGTTGGCGCCGGTGGCGACACCTTCAACGTGCTGACATGAGGAAAGTTTCCAACCGATTTCTCATACACAAACGGTAGTTGACCGGCGTTGCCTGGTGAAACGTTGTTGTGATGCCTCGTGTAAGGAGGAGAAATGCGTACCATCACGTTGGCGACTTTGATAAAGGTCGGATTGTAGCCTATCGCGATTGCGGTTTATCGTATCGCGACATTGCTGCTCGCGTTGGTCGAGATCCAATGACTGTTAGCAGAATATGGAATCGGTGGGTTCAGGAGGGTAATACGGAGCGCCGTGCTGGATCCCAACGGCCTCGTATCACTAGCAGTGGAGATGACAGGCATCTTATCCGCATGGCTGTAACGGGTGGAGCAGCCACGCCTCGATCCCTGATTCAACAGATGGGGACGTTTGCAAGACAACAACCATCTGCACGAACAGTTCGACAACGTTTGCAGCAGCATGGACTATCAGCTCGGAGACAATGGCTGCGGTTATCCCTGACGCTGCGTCAAAGACAGGAGCGCCTGCGATGGTGTACTCAGCGACGAACCTGGGTGCACGAATGGCAAAACGTCAATTTTTCGGATGAATCCAGCTTCTGTTTACAGCATCATGATGGTCGCATCCCTGTTTGGCGACATCGCGATGAACGCACATTGGAAGCGTGTATTCGTCATCGCCATACTGGCGTATCACCCGGCGAGATGGTATGGGGTGCCATTGGTTACACGTCTCGGTTATCTCTTGTTAGCATTCACGGCACTCTGAACAGTGGACGTTACATTTCATTTCAGATGTGTTACGACCCGTGGCTCTACCCTTCATTCGATCCCTGCGAAACCCTACATTTTCAGCACATGCACATGCACATGCACATGCACATGCACGACCGCATGTTGCAGGTCCTGTACGGCCCTTTCTGGATACAGAAAATGTTCGACAGCTGCCCTGGCCAGCACATTCTCCAGATCTCTCACCAACTGAAAACGTCTGGTCAATAGTGGCCGAGCAACTGTCTCGTCACAATACGCCAGTCACTACTCTTGATGAACTGTGGTATCGTGTTGAAGCTGCAGGGGCAGCTGTACCTGTGCACGCCATCCAAGCTCTGTTTGACTCAATGCCCAGGCGTATCATGGCCGTTATTACGGCCAGAGGTGGTTGTTCTGCGTACTGATTTCTCAGGATCTTTGCACCCAAATTGCGTGAAAATGTAATCACACGTCAGTTCTAGTATAATATATTTCTCCAATGAGTACCTGTTTATCATCTGCATTTCTTCTTGGTGTAGCAATTTTAATGGCCAGTAGTGTAGATGTAAGAGACCTTTCACACAAAACATGTTGATATGCAGCTCAGCCGTACCAGCCATCTTATAGCTCGTACCATTACACCCACACCCACTTTCTGGCTACGCCACATACCATCTCTGCGGCGGCAACGCACACTTGTACAGCAGCACCGAAACTACACAATAATTCTAATCTATCTGTTCAGGCAGACTTTCCAAGAATCGGCAAAGGTCAGGCTTCGCTCTCGTCACCGACCCCTGGAAATCGGAAGGATGTCAGCTAGAATTGGCTTTGATACCGATAACTTCTGGAGACATACATGGCAGATGTAGGGCACGTAAAAAAGCCCTACCGTATTGCAGCAATTGAGTACAAACGATCAAAGTACAGAGAAAGTACCGTTATTTGTGAACAACATATACTATGCCATTTTACATTAGCTGACTTTTAAAATTAAAACCAAACTAAACTCTGCCCGAACAGGCCATGAAGGTCCAACCGTACCGACCGACCGCCGGGTCATCCTCAGCCCACAGGCGTCACTGGATGTGGATATGGATATGGATGGACATGTGGTCAGCATACCGCTCTCCCGGCCGTATGTCAGTTTACGAGACCTGAATTTTGAAATTATTTCCGGAAAATGGCGTCCTCCATTGCTGACTCATTGACGAAGCATTTCCCAGAAGTTGTCCACTGTTCTTCGTGTCATTCGATGGAAAGGCAGACACTTCCTTTGTACACTTGGACCTATAAAGTGTCCCTAAAGAAAAAAAAAACTACACACTGATAAATCGGGTGACTTTGGAGGACAGGAAATATCTCCCCGCGAAGAGAGAAGACGGCAAGGAAACAACTCTCTCAAAATTTCTAGAGAATGCCGAAAAGTGTGGCTCCGTCTAGTTGGAACCAGACTTGTCCCTTTTCATTGTCCCCAACAAACTTGTTTAATTTACGTCGGAGGGAGGTCTCTACCATATGACAGTAGTGCTTTGAATTAACCGTTATCGTTACGCCATCTTCTTCGAAAAAATACGGACCCGAATACCAAATTCACCGAAGGCGCACCAAACTGTCGCGCTATGGCTGAGAAATGGTCACTGGTGAAGTTCCTGTGGGTTTTCTGCTGCCCAGTACCGGAAATTTTGTTTACTTACAGTAACTGACAAGTGGAAATGAGCCTCATCGGAGGAAATCAAAACAGCGCCAGGAGGAGTGCTCTGAATAATTTCCTCACACACAGCTCTGTGAGTTTCAATATCTCTCTCACTTAATGCTTGGCCAATCATCATTTAGTATGGGTGAATGTGAAGATCTCTGTGCAGTATTCTTCTTATACTCGTATTACACAACCCTTGGCCAGCTGCATGTTTAAGTCCAGAACGATTTGGAGATTTTCTGGACAGATGCTCTCACGCATTTCCCGGTGTTGTTACAGTACGAGATCGGCCAGTGCAGAAACTGATGCTCTAAAGTCTGTTACCCAAACTAGAACAGCTTTATATCAGCAACAGAATCATATCGCTCAAGTTCGAACAGAATCGCTGAGCGGTAACCACAGAACTACCATTTGGAATACACTCTCCCGCAAAAACAGCGCGACGCTCACCTAGCCAAGCCACTGCGACTATTGAAAATGACAAGCATACCGTTATGAATCGATGCCCCCTCCACGTCAGTAACCCCACCACAGGTCAAACAGTGGCCTCTACAAAGACGAGAGGACTTTTTGTCTGAGCCTTTATGAACGCTACGAGGGAACAACTTAAGATGTCGAGCATGTCGACCAGGTTACCTGGCTTTGAATTGCCACGCTTGGTCTGGTCGGTTCTTAACCGCAAAGAACCAAAACTGGACTGTGCGCCGACTCTCAGTACAAGTGGAAAGAAAATAACTTCAGCAAGTTGTGACTGTGGCGCTGAAAAGCAGACTGCTTACCACGTAATTCAAGGATGTCCTCTGAGAGCATTTCCTGACGATGACGGAGGTATCAGTATACTATATTCATGTCCTGGATATTAGTTAATAGTTTGAGGTAATTGTAATATTATTCATAGCGATGTAACATACGCCAAATAAATAAATAAAGCAAGAGGCAATCACATCGACGCCTGTGAGATATGCAGAAACACAATAATAAGTGCAACCTGAAATTTTCCACAGAACCACAAAAAAATCTGCAATTATATACACGCTAAATAGGCTCAATTAGATTCCCATAAACATTTTTAATTACCAAAAAGATCTAGCCACTATCAAACAGATAGCATTAAAAATGAATGCAAAGAAGCTCTAGTAGTTAAACTCAACGGAAAAGTGTAGGCAAGAAAGATGAAACAAACAAAGCAAACCACTCCAAGACATGTCAGCTACACACTGATAGAAAATCGCTTAAAATGACGTACTGCAATAAACTCACATACAAAACTGGCAATATATTTAAAAAAACAGGGCGTAATCATTGTTGTTAAATTTATAATATTACTTGAAAATACAGCTCTTCGGTTGCACAGGTAAAAATTTCCAACTTGACCTAGGTTTCAACTGCTCTAAGGCAGCCTTCATCACAAGCAAAAACTTTTTACATTACATAGAGTAAATAGTTATGAAATGGTTTAGAGCAACAGTGCTCACGTTAAAGATAAAAATATATTTGTACATTATTAAATATTCCTAGGAATGCACAACTGTTGTTGTTAAAACTAATAATTCGATATAGAAACAGATTCCAAAACTGAAACCAAAATCATGGAGGTAGTAAGCATTTGCTGTGTACTAGCTTAGTTGCAAAGACTGTGACAAAATATACATCGGGATGACTGGCACGACGCTTTACGTGAAACATAAAAAGCACATCATGGCATGAAAATGCTTTATAAACCACTCAACATTTGCAGACGGCCTTAACCAGAAATACCATAGTTAAGCACAATAGATAATTAGATTGAAGTCAGCTGATAGGTATTCCTGCTTAAGGGAAGTATCTCTAACAAAGGAACCACTTTTGACAAAGCTTAGGTATCCGAGTAATGAGGGAATTAGTATATTTCATCAAAATATACAAGGTATTAGAGATAAAGTTAGTGAATTGCTTATAGATGTTGACTCTGAAATTATTGTTATATCTGAACACTTCTTAAATAAGGAGATAATTCAGAGGCTTCCTTTACCAGGATACAGGTTGGCTGGCAGCTTTTCGAGGAGCTCTTTGCGGTGTGGGGGAGTAGCCACGTATGTGAAAAACGGCATCCCATTTGAGTCAATTGATGTTTCAAAGTACTGCACTGAAAAGGTGTTTGAATGTTGTGCAGGTGTGGTTAAATTTAATGGAGCTAAACTTCTAACTGTTGTTATTTATAGATCCCCAGACTCCGATTTCACAACATTTTTGCTAAAGCTAGAGGACGTTCTTGGTTCACTTTATAGGAAATACAAAAAGTTAGTTATATGTGGTGACTTCAGTATTAATTGTATAAGTGATTGTGCAAGGAAGAGGATGCTGGTAGACCTCTTTAATTCATATAATCTTATGCAAACCGTATTCTTTCCAACGAGAGTGCAAGGGAACAGTAGAACAACCATAGACAACATTTTTGTTCATTCCTCGTTACTAGAAGAGCATTCTGTTAGCGAAAAGGTGAATGGCCTTTCGGATCATGATGCACAAATTTTAACTTTAAAAGATTTTTGTGCTGCAACACGTGTTAAATATAGTCATCAGCTGTTTAGGAAAGTTGATCCAGTTGCTGTAGAGACCTTTGTAAACCTTATCAAGGAACAAGAGTGGCAAGATGTTTATAGCGCTGATACAGTAGACGATAAATATAATGCTTTTCTCAAGACTTTTCTCGTGCTCTTTGAAAGTTGCTTTCCGTTAGAACGTTCAAAACAGGGTACTAGCACAAACAGGCAGCCTGGGTGGCTGACTAGAGAGATAAGAATATCTTGTAGAACAAAGTGGCAATTATATCAAAACGTTAGAAACAGTGAGAATCTAAATGCAGCAGCCCATTACAAACAGTACTGTAAGGTGCTTAAAATGTTATTAGGAAGGCAAAAAGTATGTGGTATGCAGATAGAATAGCTAAGTCTCAGGATAAAATTAAAATCATATGGTCAGTCGTAAAGGAAGTGGCTGGTCTGCACGGACAGGTCGAGGATATAGAATCAGTGCGTAGTGGGAATGTCCGTGTTACTGATAAGTCGCATATATGTACAGTATTTAATTATCACTTTCTGCATATAGCAGGTGAACTAAACAGAAACCTAGTCCCAACAGGGAATCATATAGCGCTCTTAGAAAAAAGTGTTCCGAGACTGTTACCTGAAATGCTCCTCCATGATACTGACAAGAGGGAGATTGAGTTAATAATTAAATCACTAAAGACCAAGAACTCTCATGGATATGACGGGGTATCTAGCAGAATACTGAAGTATTGTTCTATGTATGTTAGCCCAATACTTAGCCATATCTGTAACTTTTCCTTTAGTGGTCGGTTTCCTGACCGATTAAAGTACTCGGTAGTGAAGCCACTTTATAAAAGGGGGACAGGGATAATATTGACAATTATAGACCTATTTCTATGCCATCGGTGTTTGCTAAAGTTATCGAGAAGGTTGTATCTACAAGGTTACTGGAGCACTTAAATTCACATAATTTGCTGTCAAATGTTCAGTTTGGTTTTAGAAATGGTTTAACAACTGAAAACGCTATATTCTCTTTTCTCTGTGAGGTTTTGGACGGATTAAATAAAAGGTTGCGAACGCTAGGTGTTTTCTTTGATTTAACGAAGGCTTTTGACTGTGTTGACCACAAAATATTACTGCAGAAGTTGGACCATTATGGAGTAAGGGGAGTAGCTTACAATTGGTTCGCCTCTTACTTTAAGAACAGAAAGCAGAAGGTAATTCTCCGCAATATTGAGAGTGGTAGTGATGTTCAGTCCCAATGGGGCACTGTTAAGTGGGGCGTTCCCCAAGGGTCGGTGCTGGGGCCACTGCTGTTTCTTATTTATATAAATGATATGCCTTCTGGCATTACAGGTGATTCAAAAATATTTCTGTTTGCTGATGACACCAGCTTGGTAGTGAAGGATCTTGTGTGTAATATTGAAACAGTATCAAATGATGTAGTTCATGAAATAAGTACGTGGCTTGTGGAAAACAATTTGATGCTAAATCACAGTAAGACTCAGTTTTTACAGTTTCTAACTCACAATTCAACAAGAACCGATATTTTGATCAGACAGAATGGGCATATTATAAGCGAGACGGAACAGTTCAAGTTCCTAGGCGTTCGGATAGATAGTAAGCTGTTGTGGAAAGCTCATGTCCAGGATCTTGTTCAGAAACTAAATGCTGCTTTATTTACCATTAGAACAGTATCTGAAATAAGCGACACTTCAACACGAAAAGTAGTGTACTTCGCATATTTTCATACGCTTATGTCGAATGGTATTATTTTTTGGGGTAATTCTTCTGATTCAAAAATGGTATTTTTGGCTCAAAAACGGGCTGTTCGAGCTATATGTGGTGTAAGTTCGAGAACCTCTCTTCCCCCATTCAATAGTCTGGGAATTCTGACATTGCCCTCACAGTATATATTTTCTTTAATGTCGTTTGTTGTTAGCAGTATTAGCCTATTCCCAAGAGTTAGCAGCTTTCACTCAGTTAATACTAGGCAGAAATCCAATCTGCAATCTCTTGTGCAGAAAGGAGTGCAGTATTCTGCTGCATCCATTTTCAATAAGCTACCACAAGAACTCAAAAATCTTAGCAGTAGCCCAAACTCTTTTAAGTCTAAACTGAAGAGTTTCCTCTTGGCTCACTCCTATTCTATCGAGGAGCTCCTGGAAGAGCTAAAAAATTAAGCAAATTCCAGGGTTACATTGTTGATTTTCTTTATTTAAACTTACGACTTGTCACCTGAATATGTTTTTTTATATTTCATTTTATCTGTTTCTAATATCGTGTAATAATTTCATGTATTGACTCGCTCCATGACGATGGAGACTTCTCCTTAATTTGGTCCACGGAACAATAAATACATAAATAAATAAAATAAATAAATGAGTGTCATAATAATCAGTAAAAACAAACACCTCCTCAGTTTCCCAGAAAACTAGCACACACGCTGAGCCGTAACGCGCAATAACCAGCTGTCTGACGACCAGATAAAGTCTAGAAAGCAGACACTTTACAAAATAATTGAACAAATCACATTAAAATAAAACTCCCCCCCCCCCTCTCTCTCTCTTCTTCTGTGTTTTCTACTTCCCATAATTCTGATACTATATTCCGACTTTCTGTACCACTTACGGTATCTCACAACCTCGCCTTCATAGACAGCTACAGGGCTAAGGGAAATGAGGTTTTATTCACATTCGGTCTAGTGCGATTACACTTTTGATCTAACGGTGAAATTCCATGCGATCCGTTGACGTCCACTGTGAATCAATCTTAATGGAAAGATGGGACGTAGTGAGAGATTTGCGCGGAAAAGAAATATACAGCCATCATCCGTACAGCACCCAGAAGTCGCCATGACCGCATCTTCATCTCTGGCGGTATCAAGGACCTGCGTACGGACTCGAGGACTCTGCGCCTTCAAGTCAATATTGTAACACCCCATCCCGAATGAATAATAATAGCGAGTTAAAACAACAACATTTATAAAACAAATTGTTGGTGGTGTACGGCAGTGAGCCACAAATTGGTTTTAGATTACTTTACTTATAAAGTACTGTTACCGGTTTCGAATTTTTCACAATTCGTGATCAGACGGTTTTTTCATGCTTTTATCAAAACAAATTATGCATTGGTTTCCTGTGAGTTAATCTAGGGTAAACAATAATTCACAGTTATAACCATGTAACCAAATTGGTGTGCCATATATTTGTGTTGGAACCCAATTTACATGAAATGTGTAACTGGCGCATTTGTTTTTGCAGTTTTCTTGCAATAAATACGTCCTCAGCGATGTTTGTATTTTCGCAGTCAGAAACGTTGCACTGCATTGTAAACCACTTTAGTTCGGTCTTAAAACGAACTTTCAATGTGCACCAAGTGTTTTGATTTACAACACACGTGAACAAAAAAGTTCAGTGAACAAATGAAAAAATGAAACTTCCTGGTAGATTAAAACTGTGTGCGGGACCGAGACTCCAACTCGGGAAATTTTGCCTTTCGCGTGCAAGTACTCTACCGTCTGCGCTACTCAAGCACGACTTATGACCGATCATCACAGCTTTTCTTCCGCCAGTACTTCGTCCCCTACCTTCCAAACTTCACAGATTCTCTCCTGCGAGCCGCGCGGGATTAGCCGAGCTGTCTAGGGCGCTGCAGTCATGGACTGTGCGGCTGGTCCCGGCGGAGGTTCAAGTCCTCCCTCGGGCATGGGTGTGTGTGTTTGTCCTTAGGATAATTTAGGTTACGTAGTGTGTAAGCTTAGGGACTGATGACCTTAGCAGTTAATTCCTATAAGATTTCACAGACATTTGAACATTTTTTTCTCTCCTGCGAAACTCAGCGCACGTTTTGCTGCAGAGTGAAACTTCCGTATCTGGAACCATATCCCAGACTGCGTCTGAGCCATGTCTCCGCAATATCCTTTCTGCGAGGCGCTTTAATCTCGGTCGGCTTCAACCAAGCATTTGACCACGTCAATCATGCATTCCTCAACGCAGTGATGGACCGGCTGGCAGTTCCCCCGACGTTCACGCAGGGCAACGTCCAGGCTTCTCGTCAACGGCAGACTTACAGAACCTATACGGGTCGAACGCTCACGGCAGGGTTGCCCACTGTCGACGGTGCTTTATGCCATTCCGATGGAACCATCCATTTTCGTATTATGGCGACGCTGGACAGGTATTCCACTCCGAGATCATGTGTTACGCTACCGAAGCTACGCGGACGACTTGGCCCTCGTCGTATGTTCAGCAGCGATGCAATGGATTACCTGTTACAGTGCAGGGGCAGGGAGCGCTATGAACGTCGCAAAATCATGCGCCATGAAGATCGGCCGTGGCCTTACAACAGACAGTGTAGCCCCCTTTCAACTGGTGGACACCCTTCGCTGTCTCGGATTGAACACGCGAGACATTCGCCGAATCTCGGCGATCCATTTTCGGGCGCTACTGCAACGCATCCGGGCAAACATACAGAATCACCTACTACGCCCGCTGAATATGTGACAGAGAGTCACATTCGTCAATACCCATCTGGCAGTCCGGATACCCCACATCGCGCAGATTCTGCCCATCATTGCGACAATGGCGGCCAGACTACAGGCGGCTTTCCGCTATTTTATACTCTCCGGATACATCTTCAGAGTCCAGTATGATGCCCTCACCTTACCGGAGCGGAATGGTGGTCTCGATCTGGTAACGAGAGAGCCAGGACCACGGCACTTTACACCAATACTATCTTCCGTTTACGGAAAAGCCAAAATGCTAATTTTACTGCAGTGTTGACCTCCGAGTTCGCACCTGCTTCGAGACGTCCATCGGCGTCTTTGGCACACATCCCACCTCCGATGTCACACATCGGCCGTTTCTTTATGGAATACAGCTACATGTGCACCGATCTCCCCAGGACCAGGAAGACGACCACCCGCGACATCTACCCCTTCTCCGAACGTACCACTCCGAAACCCCGTCGAAACACGTCACCCCCAGGTTTCATAGCCTACAGTTTGGAAAACGATCCATCAACCACACCACACCACTGGCAACACCTTAACGTGATACCTTCTCGTCAATGGCAAATATACTACAAGACAGTAACTGCATCGCATCGCGCTGGTGGACTCACCCCTGTGCCTCAAGTGCAATGTCGTAGGTACAGATTTACACCGTTTTGAATGTGCTTTTCTTTTGGAGTGCTACCTGAGAATGCCGTATTGGAGGACCTTGTCCAGTATTTACACTGGACAAGATCCTCCATTTCGGCATTCTCAGGTAGCACCTGAAGAAGGCAACGAATTACGTGGCCGAAATATTGTGCCTTAGCGACACAAACATCCGGCAGTAGACGCGATTATTCCACATGTCTAGTTTTAATCTGTCAGGAAGTTTCATACCAGGGCACATTCCGCTGCAGAGCGTAAATTTCATCGTAGTTGGAAGAGTACTGGAAGGAAAGACAAGGAAAGTGGAGGAACAATGGATTGAAATTGGTACATAGCGCTTAGCTGACCTCACCGAGAAGGAAGAGTAAATGCTACTACGGACATCCACATCGCGAAGCGGCGGGATGCCCGCAGCCGCCCACTGGCCACGCACCAGAGGGCTGACCGGAGACGTGGACAGCCGGTGGGAGTCGCGTGGCAGCGTCCGCTGTCGCCGTCTGCCCGCGCGGCGCTTTCCGCCGGCTTCCGTTGCGAAAGCGCTAACGAGCCACGTCCTGCGCCCGGCCGCCTCGCGGATTCCTGCCGCTATTGGCCGGACGGCGGGCTGCGGCCCGCTGCGGGCAACGGCCGTCCCTCAAACACTGTGCTCTCTGCTGCGCGCGGGCGCTGGTGAGCACTTCAGGAGGAGACGATGCGGAATTCTGATGATTTATTTATTGCTTATTTAGCTTGAAGATTAGGGACTTAGGCCCTCTCTTACATCTGACCAGGAGCAACACATACGAGGGTCACTCCAAAAGAAAAGCACACAATTTTTGTAAAAATACAGCTTTCATTCTGCATGTGTGAAAGTTTTACAGTGTTTAGATACATCCTTCCCGCTTGTTTTCAAACTTAGTTCAACCTGCTCCCGTGAGTGGCGCCGTCACACCATGTCTTCAAGATGGCTACTACACTTGACGTTCGTCAGGAGCAACGTGAAGTCATAGAATTGCTGTGCTTTGAAAACGAGGCAGTGGGAAACATCCACAAGAGGTTGATAAAGGTGTATGGAGATGCTGCTGTCGATCGCAGTACAGTAAGTCGGTGGGCAAGCAGGTTACGTGATGAAAGCGGGCACGGCAATATTGAGGATTGTCCTCGCAGCGGCAGGCCTCGTACTGCACAGACTCCAGACAATGTGTAGAGAGTTAACGAATTGGTGACTGCTGACAGACGCATCACGGTGAACGAATTGTCACGCTACGTTGGGATAGGGAAGGAAGTGTTGGCGTTAAAAAAGGCTTGTGCCAGGTGGATTCCCACGATTTTGACAGTCTTGACAGTGGCTCACAAAGAAAATAATAAAAAAAAAAAGGTATGCAGCGGACTTTTGAAACAGTACGAGTATGGTGGAGATGGATTTCTTGGAAGAATTGTGACAGGTGATGAAACATGGCTCCATCATTTTTCACCAGAGACGAAGAGGCAATCAATGCAGTGGTATCATGCAACTTCACCCATGAAAAAAAATTCAAAACCACACCTTCTGCTGGAAACGTTATAGCTACGGTGCTTTTCGATTCCAAAGGACTCTTGCTTGTGGACATCGTGCCAAGTGGAACCACCATAAATTCTGATGCATAGGTGACAACACTGAAGAAACTTCAAGCTCGGCTGAGTCGTGTTCGACCACATCGGCAAAAGCAGGATGTTTTGCTGTTGCACGACAATGCCCGGCCACATGTCAATCAAAAAACCATGGAAGCGATCACAAAACTCGGACGGACAACACTGAAACAGCCCCCTACAGTCCTGTCCTGGCTCCATGTGACTATCATCTCTTTGGGGAACTGAAGGACTTTCTTCATGGAACAAGGTTCGAAGATGGTGACTCCCTTGTACTCGCTGCCAAACAGTGGCTCCAACAGGTTGGTCCAGAATTTTACCGTGCGGGTATACAGGCGCTGATTCCAAGATGGCTTAAGACAGTTGAGAGGGCTGGAAATTATGTCGAGAAATGAAAATATTGTTTCTAAAGGATGTATCTTCACACTGTAAAACTTTCAAACATATAGAATAAAAGACGGATTTTTTAAGAAAAGTGTGCATTTCTTTTGGAGTGACCCTCGTACAAATAACATTACATAACAATCACAATAATAGTAATATGCATCATTAACAAAACTTAATAGCTGGTAATAATAGTAATACAGGGTGCCGCACGGAAACCGACGAGTAGTCAGCATGTGAACATAAAATCAACGTATGTATTGAATGCGATTACTCACATTCACAGTAGGTGCTGAAATTGTCCTCCGCCCACTTCCGCACACATGTGAGCACGTTTGACGACATTCATACACTCAAGCGCAAAAGAAACTGGTGTAGGCATGCGGCCGGCAGGAGTGGCCGAGCGGTTCTAGGCGCTACAGTCTGGAACCGCGCGACCGCTACGGTCGCAGGTTCGAATCCTGCCTCGGGCATGGATGTGTGTGATGTCCTTAGGTTAATTAGATTTAAGTAGTTCTAAGTTCTAGGGGACTGATGACCTCAGAAGTTAAGTCCCATGTGCTCAGAGCCATTTGAACCATTTTTTTTTTGTAGGCATGCGTATTCAAATACAGAGATATGTAAACAGGCAGAATACGGCGCTGCGGCCGGCAACGCCTATTTAAGACAACAAGTGTCTGGCAAGCAATGGCAGGTTATCGAGATTTAAGTGAGTTTGAACGCGGTGTTATAGTCGGCGGACGAACGAAGCGACACAGCATCTCCGAGGTCGCGATGAAGTGGGATTTTCCCGTACGACCATTTCACAGGTGTAGCGTGAATATCAGGAATCCGGTAAACCATCAAACATCCGTTATCGCTGAGGCCGGAAAAACATCCTGCAAGAAAACGGGACCAACGATGACTCCTGAAGAGAATCGCTCAACGTTACAGAAGTGCAACCCTTCTGCAAACTGGTGCTGATTTCAATGCTGGGCCGTCAAAAAGTGTCAGTGTGCGAACCATTCAACGAAACATCATCGATAAGGGCCTTTGGAGCCGAAGGCCCACTCGTGTACCCTTGATGACTGGACGACACAAAGCTTTACGCCTCGCCTAGACCAGTCAACACCGACATTGGACTGCTGATGATTGGAAACATGTTGCCTGATCGGACGTGTCTCGTTTCAGATTGTATAGAGTGGATGGACGTGTACGGATAAGCACACAACCTTGTGAATCCATGGACCCTGCATGTCAGCAGGGGACCGTTCAAGCTTGTGGAGGCTATGTCATGGTGTGAAGCGTGTGCAGTTGGAGTGATATGGGACCCTTGATACGTCTAGGTACGACTCTGCCAGATTACACGTACGTAAGCATCCTGTCTGATCACCTGCATCCATTCATGTCCATTGTGCATTCCGACAAAGTTGGGTAATTCCAGCAGGACAATGCCACTCCCCACACGTCCAGAATTGCTACAGAGTGGCTTCAGGAACACTCTTCGGAGTTTAAACACTCTTGCTGGCTGCCAAACTCCCCAGACATAAATATTATTAAGCATATCTGGGATGTCTTTCAACGCGCTATTCAGAAGAGATCTCCACCCCCTCGTACACTTATGGATTTATGGGCTGCCCCACAGGATTTATGGTGACAATTGCCTCCAGCACTGCTTCAGACATTCGTCGAGTCCATGCCACGTCGTGTTGCGGCATTTCTGCGAGCTCGCTTTGGCCCTTACGATATTAGGCAGGTTTACCAGTTTCTTCGGCTCGTCAGTGTATATACTCTTGTCAGTTCTTGTGTTATGATGCTCGCGAGCTAACCAGTTCCTCTGACGTTCCGACACTGCGCGGAAGTTTGTTGTTGTGTGCGGCAGCTGCATCCGCAGCCAGTGAAACCTGAATCCAAAGCAGTTGAGAAGAAAGCCTCGTTGTGTGAAGCCGGGTCAGTGTGAATGTGTGGTAATGCCGTGTTCGTTACTCGAGCGTGTTTCCATTGTTGAAGCGTCCGTTCGCACTTGGTCTTTTGTAAAAACACAGAATTTGTTTCTGGAGATTTTTCCAGGATGTTTTGTGCCAGCAAAAATCACCACATAGGAATTGACTGAAAAATGGCGGCGTGCAGTTTGTTTCAGAATGCTCCCAGGAACAGACCACCACCTGTCTGCACACCTGAATTAAAGAGGCAAGTTCAGGACATAATGAAAAGACCTCGTAAGACAACAAGGAGATTGAGTCAACAGGTTCATGCGAGTGAGAGAAGTTGCAGACGTGTTTTAAGGGGACTTAAGTTAAAACCGTACCGGATGAGCGTTGCGCAAGAACAGAAGGAGCCTGACCTGCAGAAGAGAGTACGTTTCTGTTCACGGCTTTTGAGAAATGTTGCCAGTGGTGTCTTGGACCGCTAAGCCTCGTCAAGAGTGACGAGGCATTGTTCCACCTGTCTGGGTACATAAATTCCCAAAGCAACCGATATTGGTCAACAGAAAATCCACACGCAGTCTACCACGTACCCTAGCATATGTTTGAACGACGTTTCTCGTTTTCCATTATTGTTAGACGCGCACGCACGCATGCACTGAAATATTATCTTTACGTACGACGGACCGGTTTTACATGTCGCACCCTGTAGTAACACTAATAGTAATCATAAAATTATCGAGACATTAAGAATGATACTGATTAAATGAAACGATATGGTTCCAGAAATCTTTTCAATTCCCAGACATCTATGATGTACATTTGCAGACAGGAGCAAGCAACGAAAATTAACTAAGGCCAGTATTCAAATCCAGGACTCCTGATTTTTAAGCAGGTGTGCTTATCCTTAGCCAACCTGGCATATTGGCTTTGCGCAACTGCATGGACCAACCTAGTACGCCTCCCTCCCCAGTCCAAATTCTCATTCACGGCTCAGCACGTTTTTATTTCTAGACTCTAACGCCATTGCAGCGACTCTCCAAAAGTTCTGCAACAGCATCTCAGCACCGAGCAAAATAAGGAATCCTGCCTGAAACCCAGGCGAAGGGAATGCACGGAAATGAATTGTAATTTCTATTGAGGAGACAGGGGTGCTTGGGTGGCGTAGCGGTTAGCACATTTGCCTAGTGAGCAGGAGAATCTCCACTTTGCTACAAATTTTCATTCGTCGTTTCAGTCTGCAGATACACACTACTGGCCATTAAAATTGCTACACCAAGAAGAAATGCAGATGATAAACGGGTATTCATTGGACAAATATATTACACTAGGACTGGCTTGTGATTACATATTCACGCAATTTGGGTGCATAGATCCTGAGAAATCAGTACCCAGACCTACCAATTCTGGCCGTAATAACGGCCTTGATGCGCCTGGGCATTAAGTCAAACAGAGCGTGGATGGCGTGTACAGGTACAGCTGCCCATGCAGCTTCAACACGATACCACAGTTCATCAAGAGTAGCGACTGGCGTATTGTGACGAGACAGTTGCTCGGCCGCCATTGACCAGACGTTTTCAATTGGTGAGAGATCTCGAGAATGTGCTGGCCAGGGCAGCAATCGAACATTTTCTGTATCCAGAAAGGCCCGTACAGGACCTGCAACATGCGGTCGTGCATTATCCTGCTGAAATGTAGGGTTTCGCAGGGATCGAATGAAGGGTAGAGACACGGGTCGTAACACATCTGAAATGTAACGTCCACTGTTCAAAGTGCCGTCAGTGCGAACAAGAGGTGACCGAGACGTGTAACCAATGGCACCCCATACCATCACGCCGGGTGATACGCCAGTATGGCGATGACGATTACACGCATCCAATGTGCGTTCACCGCGATGTCTCCAAACACGGATGCGACCATCATGATGCTGTAAACAGAACCTGGATTCATCCGAAAAAATGACGTTTTTCCATACGTGCACCCACGTTCATCGTTGAGTACACCATCGCAAGCGCTCCTGTCTGTGATGCAACGTCAAGGGTAACCGCAGCTATGGTCTCCGAGCTGATAGTCCATACTGCTGCAAACGTCGTCGAACCGTTCGTGCAGATGGTTGTTGTCTTGCAAACGTCCCCATCTGTTGACTCAGCGGTAGAGACGTGGCTGCACGATCCGTTACAGTCATGCGGATAAGATGCCTGTCATCTCGACTGCTAGTGATGCGAGGCCGTTTGGATCCAGCACGGCGTTCGGTATGACCCTCCTGAACCCACGGATTCCATATTCCGCTAACAGCCCTTGGATCTAGACCAACGCGAGCAGCAATGTGGCGATACGATAAACCGCGATCACGATAGGCTACAATCCGACCGTTATCAAAGTCGGAAAAGTGATGGTACGTATTTCTCCTCCTTACACGAGGCACCACAACAACTTTTCACCAGGAAACGTCGGTCAACTGCTGTTTGTGTATGAGAAATCGGTTGAAAACTTTCCTCATGTCAGCACGTTGTGGGTGTCGCCACCGGCGACAACCTTGTGTGAATACTCTGAAATGCTAATCTTTTGCATATCACAGCATCTTCTTCCTGTCTGTTAAATTTCGCGTCTGTAGCACGTCACCTTCGTGGTGAAGCAATCTTAATGGGCAGTAGTGTACATCACGAAATCGATTAGTTGTTACCTAACAATCTCAACAATAATTACACTATTAATAAAAGTGATAACTGGCAGTAATAATAACAATAGTAAAACTAATAACAATAAAACAATGGAGGCATCAAGAATAATATTGATTAATTTGACACATCTGACGAATTGTTCGATATTATAGGCGGTGGAATCGATAACGAAAGCGGAGACGATTGAAATGAAAGTAACAATAGCTGTTAGGAAAGTACACAGAGAACTATGTAGACAAGGGGGAAGGAAAAACCGGGAAAGGGAGGACTGACGAGAGAGAGTTACAAAACAAGTGTGTGGAAGAGAGTGCTACTGTGATAGAAGGGAGGGGCCATAAGCCGTGGTTTGAGATTTGAAAGGATTATAATTTCTCTAATATTTTGAGGAAGATTGTTTCAAAGCTGGGTTCCTGGTACAGAAAATGATAGAGAGAACATGGCAGTGTTGTGTAGTGGTACAGAGAGGATTTTATTTTCTTGAGAACGAATGTTTCTGCTGTGCTATTCAGATAGTAGTATAAGGGTTGAAGACAAGTAAGGGACAATGTAGTGATTGAGAAGAGTATAGGGCAAACATAGGCTATGATAATTTCTACACTTACTGGCATATAGCCTTGATAACTGCTCATAGGCAGAAGTGACATGTTCGAAATAGCGTACAACACAACTGTATCCCACACAAACATTCATTCTCAATTCCAGACGGCCTGAAGTCTCATACGAAAGGCATTGGAGTATAGCATCACCATGGTAAATATGAGGAGTATTAGTGTTTCTTCGAGCTTCTTCTTAAGCTAGAAAGGAAGTACTTTTTTATGTTCCTGTAGCGAATCACGTGACGCTAACACCGTCTTACAGACTACAGTTGTGTGTTCAGTCCAGTCTAAGTCGCGGTCTGCAATAATACCCTAGTTATTTGCAAGAGAAGAAAAGGTTATTTCTGTGCTGTTTAGGATTACAGGTGGACGAGACTCTGAACCGCATGGTAACAAGTCTTTTATGAGCGACGAAGATTCCTTCCTGTTTAGAAGGGTTAAGTTTCAAACCTAGGTTTTGCACTCTAGTAACACATTTACGTGCTGGATGGCTGTGCCCAAGTTTATTGGGCCTGCGCTTAGGTGAATTGAAGGTCCTCAGCGTGTAAATGATATCTGCAATGGGAGGTAATAGTCTACACATCATTAACATACCTGTATAATGAGGAAAGTAATGGGCCCAGTACTGATCCTTGAGGGACCCCTGGTACTGCGTTTCTCCACTGTGCCCGCTTTGTTCCGATCATTACATACTGTTGGCGGGATGTAAGGTAAAAATGGAACCACTGTACAGCACTTTAACAAAAATTTAGACTTTTGAATCTAGCAAGTAGTATATCAAAGTCGACTGTTCGAAAAGTTTGCTTAAATCCAAGAAACATATCACAACAGTCTTTTGTTTGTCCATAGCTTGTTTCCAATCGTCAGTCACTTTTATAAGAGCAGTCGTCGTGCTGCGGTATTTCGGAAACCAGACTGATATTTATCTAGAAGGTTGTTTGGTGTTAAAGTACACTCGTGTTAAGAAAAAACAGAACACCTTGGGAGACTAGAGATGTTCTGTGAATATCTATGAAGTCCACCCCAAATGTGTTAGATGTGGTCAGCTTTCCGTCTAAAATTTCCCAGCTATGTAATGTGTGTTACAGTTGTATTAATACATAGTTTGTAGCTTGTTGTTATGTACAGTATCTTGATACTTCTGCTACGATTAAGTAAAAACTGCAAACCAACAGCTGTTTAGAGTCCTGCCTTGCTCCACATTCACAAAGTTCATCAATGATACCTCACTAACAGATTAAACGTCCACCTTGCCAATACAGTTCTCAATCTACTGGGAGTCTTCCAAGTCCCGTATTGCAAATGACAGCCATATGGAGTTTCTCTTTTGCTGACCAATATCCTCCAAGGGACATTGTTCTCCACAGGTCAGTTCGGCGGGCTTGTGCTGCCGCTGGAATTGGTGCTGTTACAAGAAGAAAGATTTTTCTTGATTTAAATCGTGATGGATAAGCTTGATCTCCAATGGATACTTTGGATCTGTTTCTTGCTATTTCTGATCATTCTCTGCTGCTACCAGTCTTCTTAGATATGGAGGTGCTACTCCCATGAGTGGAAGGATCTTATTCGGTGGAGCTGATTTTGCCAGTCTAGTGAAGAACCACTTCAACGTGGTTAGTTCCTCCAGATTGGAGCAGCGTCCTCAGCAGCAGAGAAACAAAGAGCAAGAGCGGATGTTGTGAGGATGGTGGGCTGCGCTCCCTATGTGGTGTTTGTCAGTATGCAGAAGATGCAGACCTTTTTCCTAAAGTTTGTACAGGATTTTTTTTAAGCTAAAACACGATTCAGCTTTAACCACAGGTATTTGCGGTGAAGAGAGTGATTTAAACTGTGCACTTTCCAGGTGGTGTTTAGCCTTCTTTCCTCCTCATTACGTATGTGGGATGCAGACACTTGAGTTGTATGCGGATTGTGTTCGAGTGGTTGTTGTCATAGTAGATATCAAGTTCGTCGAGAGCAGATGTTAGCTTCGATTCTACTTCATCAAATGTCGCTCCTTGAGCAACGACAGCTGTGTCATTTGCATAGATGAAGGATCGAGTTCCATTGCTGAATGGTTGATCATTGTATACACATTAAACAGTATCGGAGACAGCACATTCCTTTGGGAAATGCCACTTTCTCGCATTCTCCATCAGCTCATTTTGAGCCTACCCAACGCAGGCTTCCACGGCCGATACTTGCGTCCTTGGTGAACTTCATTTTATGGGCATCGGGCTGTGGTCCAAAGAGTATTTCTCTGTCTAAAGTTTTATCCTCTAACTCTCGAGACGACATCAGAGGCTATATGGACTTAGATGTTTCGAGTTAAAAAACGGTCAGCACGCCCAATTGCTTACACGTATCTAAGTACAGTCGAGTCGTTACATTAGACAACCGTCTAAGGTCACGGATTAGCACCGACACTGAAGAAGAGATGGCCCTGCTTGGTTTAAAACTAAGGCCCATAGCTTGTGAAATTTCAACCAGGGACAAAATTCTATCTGGAGAATTTTATATCCTTCATGAAGGTGTTGTAGCTTCAGTCGGTGAATGAGAGGTGTCACGTTGATATAACGTTCGATACACGAGTACTACTATGGACGGAACACCAATACGCATCACATTAAAACGTTTCGCGTGCTTCTCATAGTACTACTTCCTATCGTCTGAAAAACTAAAACCCCATCCCAACAGGCCTTGGAAGGCCTAATTTTACTGGCCGACCGCCGTGTCATCCTCAGCACGTTGGCGTCTCTGGATGTGGATACGGAGGGGCATGTAGTCACAGCACCGCTCTCCCGGCCGTATGTCAGTTTACGAGACCGGAGCCGCTACTTCTCAATCAAGTAACTCCTCAGTTTGCTTCACAAGGGCTGAAGTGCACCCCGTTACGTAATGGCGCTCCGCAGACCGGATGGTCACCCATCCAAGTGCTAGCCCAGCCCGACAGCGCTTAACTTCGGTGATCTGACGGGAACCGGTGTTACCACTGCGGCAAGTCCGTTGGCCCTATCGTCTGAAGACAACTTATATTTCATTCACTGCCATCTTCAGAAGAATTACATACATTGGAGACTGTACAAATCTAATGAAGCACCTTAAAAACGTTACTTAACATAGTCGAATCCAGTGCTCAGTTATATACTTTAGAAACAGTAAAAGCTGTTTCCTTCAAAAGCCGTAAAGAAATGTCAAGTCGGTATTTCTGGTAAGTGCAAAGTGCGTACGGTTGTATGATTTCCTGGTGGATAATGATGTGAACCGTTGATCTAACATTTTTATTAAAGCAAACGTCTTGAAATTTCGTTTGGTTCAGACATCCCTAACTGCTAATACTATAAATTGTACAGTGGAGAGAACATTTTCTTCCGTCATATGATAAGATTTCTTCTCTTTGCACTGCCAGATGGACTGTGCGAAAAATACTCTTTAAGCGAATGCCCTTTCATCGAATCTTTTATCAAATCCCGAGTTGGAGAAATCAGCTGCAAGAGAATGTCAATCACTGCAGTGAAGCAGAGGCAATTAACGCTATTTTTAACTTAACTTACGTTGAGGAACACACATTAAAAACGTAATGAGAAAATGTGATCTTGATACTTATCTTTAGTACGACTGATGGTAGTTTAATACAACGAAGTTTCAGGCCGGTACGGCAAAAATTCTGTCGCAGACAAGGTTTCTTCTCTTTGGACTTGCGGATGGAGTGTGGGAAAAATACTCTTGAAGAGAATACTTTTTTACCAAATATTTAATCAAATCCTGAGTTCGAGATACCAGTTGTAAGTGAATGTCAATCACCGCAGCGTAGCAGAGGCAATTAATACTATTTTTAACTTAACTTGCGTTGCGTAGCGCAGATATTAAAAACATAATGAGCGAATGATATCTTGGTACTTACGTTTGATACGACTGATGCTGGTCTAATAAAACAAAGTTTCAGACCGGCACGGCAAAAATCCTCCGCAGACTCGGTGTAAGCTGAAATAAGAACTCTGGGTCTGACAGTAAGAGGTGGCTTCGATCTAAGTTTGCGCTGGACTCATATCCGGAACGAGTGACTGCTATGCAGATTTAAATACGAGGTTTGCAACTTTAAAAGTGGCAACTATCTATTTACAGCTCGGTCAAAATAGATACGTGTTTCAAAGTTTCACTGACCTCAAAAGTAGTCACCAGCATTGGGAATAACCCGTTGCCAGCGACGTGGAAGTCGTAGGATACTCTTCGCAGTGCCAGTTGTGTTGACAGTTCGAGCGGCGCGGTCTATTGCCCGACGAATTTGTAGCAGTTCTGAAGCGAATGTTGTGAAGTGTTTCCTCCAGTTTAGAAATGGAGTTGAACTCACGAGGACTTAAGTCAGGGGAGTTCAGTAGGTATAGCATTTAGCAGTTCCATCAATCAAACAAATCAGTAACAGCTTGCACTGTACGTGCTTGAGCACTGTCCTGCAAAATGATGGTCAGGTCCTGCAGAAAGTGTCATCATTCCTGTCTCTGTGCTGTTCATTTTTGGAACACAGCCTTCGACCAGTTTAGACACAGAAGTGATGACTCTTTCTGCAGGACATGACCGTCATTTTGCAGGACAATGCTGAAGCACGTACAGTGCAAGTTGTTACTGATTTGTTTGATTGATGGAACTGCTAAATGCTATACCTACTGAACTCCCCTGACTTAAGTCCTCGTAAGTTCAACTCGATTTCTCAACTGAAAGGAAACACTTTACAGCATTTGCTTCAGAACTGCTACAAATTCGTCGGGCAATAGACCGCGCCGCTCGAACTGTCAACACAACTGGCACTGTGAAGAGTATCCTACGACTTCCACATCGCTGGCAACGGGTTATTCCCAATGCTGGTGACTACTTTGAAGGTCAGTAAAACTTTGAAACACACATCTATTTTGACCGAGCTGTAAATAAATTGTTGTCAGTATTAAAGTTCCAACCCTCGTACTTCGCTGTTTCCCTTGGTTAGTCGACAAGTCCTGAAATGACTACTTAAGAAGAGTTTCAGCTGATTTGTCTGCAAATCCTTTCCCACCTGAGCTAGGGCTCAATCCGTAATGGCATAGAGCCGTGGTCAAGTAAGATTCCAACTTATTTAATGTTATTATTTTGATAGAAATTCGTGGGTAATGGAAGGACCAAAGGCGAAGCGCAATCTGCTGCTCTGTAACGAAGTCATCGGCTTGTGAACAGCAAGTGATTAGGTGAAGCGTTCATAAGAAGTTTATCGGATCCATTTTGGTCTCCACATCTCTCGAACATCTTAAATAAAACAGCAAGGAGGTAGTTTTTAACCGTCTTCTCATCCGCATTCCACTCAAACCTCTTGAGGTGATCAACTAAAAGGGGGTACAGTCGTAACTACTGTGACCAAACGAAACTACAGTCGTCCGGCAATTACTGTTAGCTCCTTGATTGCTCTGGGAGAGGACCCATCGAACTACAACATATGAAATATTAGTTCACTTTATAACATGAATGATCAAGAGATTTCTTTAACTTGATACAATCCTTTGCCACAGGACTGCTTGATAATTTACAGTTGTCGCTGACTATTAAAGCATGACTTAACGCATTAATTAACAAACTGTTCTTCTGAAGTGCAATGCTCAACATTTACAAAAGTACATTTCCAGCTGAGACTTGTATTATTCTTTAATCGACTCGATGACGTTGACTGCTTCAACTGAAATCACGAACTGGGGCAGAGCGCTTCTAAGCTCGGCTCTGTATTGACCTCGGTGTGAGGTCATTTCTGTGCTGAGAGAGAGGTCATGTCTTCTTCAGCCTCTCCCATTCGTCGTCGTGTATCACAGCGAGATATCAATGTCCATGGTTTCGATGTGCGTTCCCAACTGCGGCGTGCCACCGCGATCTTTGGACGATACCTCAACAACATCTTTATCATCTCGAAAGCATCATGAAACTTGGTGATGTTGATTGTCCTTCTCTACATATTCACCCTGCAGTACGATACCGCTTTGGCAGAAAGGGGGACTTGGAGTTAACCTTGGTTGTGGAAGTCTCCATTCGGCAGTTCAGGAAAAGTTTCACTTAAAAAATCACCTTGCCGTCTGGAAATGCCTGCCATGCAACGGCTTCTTCGTCTGAGGAAAGAGGAACCAGTCACTGGCCCCCATGTCGGGAGAATACGGTGAGAGGGGGGAGGGAGGGGGAATAAAATTTTGATACCTAAAGAAGGTGGCATGCATGACTGCGTCGTGTGCAGAATGAGCTGTGGGGATGTCGTGGAGGGAAAAACTCCTACGATAGCGTCTGTCGACGCTATGTTTTGACACCCTCCCCTAACTTCGTTGGGAGATTTCGACAGTATGCTCCTGTTACGGTTTGCCCCTTACGAGGATAATCTGTTACCACCATATCGACGCTGTCACGGGGAACATCCGATGTTGGTTGGGTCTACATCTACCTCTACATGGCTACTCCGCAGTTCACAATTAATTGCCTGGTACAGGATTCATCGAACTGAACTACCTTCAAGCTATTTCGCCAGCACTACACGCTCGAAAAGGGCCCGGGGAAAACGTAAACTTAAATTTTTCCGTGCGAGTTATATTTTATTTTATTACGTTATCCCTACGTAATTGGGTGCCAACAAAATATTTTCCCATTCCGAGGAGAAAATTGTTGATTGAAATGTCGCGAAAAGATTCTGACACAACGAAAAACGTCTTTCTTTTAAAGACTGCCACGTCAGCTCGCGTACCATATTCGTAGCATTCTCTTGTCTATTTCGCGATAATACAGAACGAGCATTAGGCTACCTGTTAGATTTTTTCGATGTCATCCGTCAGTCCTATGTGATAGGGATTCCATACTCGGAAGGCCACAATTTCACCCCTTTCAAACTCACTTAGTTCGCTGAAGGAAGCAGGAGTGCTTCTCCGAGACATGGTTACCTGCTTTCTTCACATGTTTGCACCACAATGAGCCTTCTGGCTGTAAGCATTCCCTATTAAAGCATAGACACAGATGGCGCTCTGGTAGCTAGGCCACTACGCTACCTGTTGGCGGACGACGTTGAAACCATTGTCAAAACATCTACTATCCCCCAGATGGCATATGTCGTCATTGAATCAAAATCGAAGTTGTCTTTCCACGTGTACTATTTATTTATTTTTTTCGACAGTGTATTCCTTCCACATTTCAGCTCTCGCTTCTTTTCTTAGTACTGGCTTGTTGTCTGATCACTTGATATTCATACAGCTGTTACTCTTTCTCCACAGATTTCTCTAATTTTTCTGTGGGCGGCAAGTATGTTTCGCCAGTATTGCAAGCTGTGGTAGTCTGTTAATTCCCCTATAGCCATTTTGGATTTTCAGTTACTCACTTTTTAGACTTCTGTATTACCTTTCGCTTTTTACATTAAAAAAATTAAATATGAACAATCTAATATGGAATCATTGTGTGCAGAATAATTATTATTGATACATTCAAAGTGAAGAGTTATACGAGTATAATTTTGATCGTAGGTGAATAGCCTGTGTCTAAATGATCGTAAACAACGAAACGACGAAAAATGTAAATAAAAATAATCATGGCATTGTGGAATTTGCCTACAAAGACTTGAGTGCAAATGATAAATTTGTTCCAGCCCTAAGGAATTCAACATAAACTAGATTCTTACGTCAATGCAGAAGGCACCGTGCCCAGTTCCGTTACAGACACGAAGAAGTTGTTGTTGTCGTTGTGGTCTTCAGTCCTGAGACTGGTTTGATGCAGCTCTCCATGCTACTCTATCCTGTGCAAGCTTCTTCATCTCCCAGTACGTACTGCAGCCTACATCCTTCTGAATCTGCTTACTGTATTCATCTCTTGCTCTCCCTCTACGATTTTTACCCTCCACGCTGTCCTCCAATACTAAATTCTACCAGTTTTTCCATTCGTCTGTAAAGAATTCGCGTTATTAGTTTGCAGCCCTGACTTATTAAACTGATAGTTCGGTAATTTTCACATCTGTCAACGCCTGCTTTCTTTGAGATTGGAATTATTATATTCTTCTTGAAGTCTGTGGGTATTTCGCCTGTCTCATACATTTTGCTCACCAGATGGTAGAGTTTTGTCAGTACTGGCTCTCCCAAGGCTGTCAGTAGTTCTAATGGAATGTTGTCTACTCCCGGGGCCTTGTTTCGACTCAGGTCTTTCAGTGCTCTGTCAAACTCTTCACGCAGTATCATATCTCCCATTTCATCTTCATCTACATCCTCTTCCATTTCTATACATTGCCCTCAAGTACATCGCCCTTGTATAGACCCTCTATATACTCCTTCCACCTTTCTGCTTTCCCTTCTTTGCTTAGCTCTGGGTTTCCATCTGAGCTCTTGATATTCATACAAGTAGTTCTCTTTTCTCCAGAGGTCTCTTTAATTTTCCTGTAGGCAGTATCTATCCTACCCCTAGTGAGAAAAGCCTGTACATCCTTACATTTGTCCTCTAGCCATGCCAGCTTAGCCATTTTGTACTTCCTGTCGATCTCATTTTTGAGACATTTGTATTCCTTTTTGCCTCCTGCTTCATTTACAGCATTTTCATATTTTCTCCTTTCAAGGAATACACGAAGAATATGTTAACTAAACACACTGTGTTCATCAGATAATACTGCACGCACAGGTCGTTAGACTGTCGCTAGCAAATCCATTGTCTGATGTCATATTTCTTTACAGGTGCCGGTCAGCGTAACGAGGCACGAGCCACGAGTCTACGTTATCAGAAGAAGTACTATTGGCGGATAACAAGACGTGAAAATAATTAATGGCAGCCATTTAGAAACTGACTAATAAGCGGCGCGGTTCCTAACGATGTGAAGACAGAGAGGTCGCGACGCGTAGCACCCCACCCACGCGGTTCGCGGAATCGCGTCGGAAGTGCCGGCGACAACGGCGGCCTTGCGTCACCGCCGCTGGGTGGTCTCGCACTGTCTCCGCACCAGCTGCGTCTGTCAACTGTTCTGCTCTGGGATCTTACATCAGCAGCTGCGTCGCGCGCCCGCGCAGACCTCCGCAAGAAACAGCAACTAAATAGCTGTTGTGTTGCGCTTATCTATATGAGGTCGGGCGGCACCGGCAGTTGGCTGTTTTCTCAGCAGTCCACTGGCACCCCCTGCAACAGGTCATCTGTCAAAAAATGGCTCTGAGCACTATGGGACTTAACATCTGTGGTCATCAGTCCCCTAGAACTTAGAACTACTTAAACCTAACTAACCTAAGGATATCACACACATCCATGGCCGAGGCAGGATTCGAACCTGCGACCGTAGCAGTCTCGCGGTTCCGGACTGAGCGCCTAGAACCGCGAGACCACCTCGGCCGGCGGTCATCTGTCGAGTATGAACTCCACAGCCTCGTTAATAAGTCTCGAGGAAATGGAAATTTTATCAAACTCTCAGTATGGCGAAGCATGACTATAGTAATACTGTGCCATGTAGCGATAAATCCTAATAGTAACTCCACGTACAAATCCCTCAGGAAATGAGAATCAGAGACTGCTATTTTGCCCCAGCGCCATGAAGTTGTACCGAACTGGGATGAACGATGTGCAGTCTCACTTCATAGGAGTTACAGTACAGAGTATTACGTTTCATTTATTTTACTTCAAGTTCCAGTTAGTAGTAGCCTCTGAGTTCTTATGGAGAGCACCAGCTTGGCTGTGCGGCCCTGGACGCTTACATTCCGTGAGCTCAATTGAGAAGCCGGCCGGAGTGGCCGAGCGGTTCTAGGCGCTACAGTCTGGAACCGTGCGACCGCTACGGTCGCAGGTTCAAATCCTGCCTCGGCCATGGATGTGTGTGATGTCCTTAGGTTAGTTAGGTTTAAGTAGTTCTAGGCACTGATGACCTCAGCAGTTAAGTGCCACAGTGCTCAGAGCCATTTTTTTCAAGTGAGAAGCGCGAGGCCGGAAGAAGCATCCCAGCACCTTCGGACACAATGCGCTCGCGGAAGGTTAGCGGAACCATTCTGACCCTAAGTAAAGATCGCTTCCCAAGTTTACTGTAAGGAAATGCACAAACCGGATGACTGTTACACCTATACACGGTACTTGACCCTATAGAGAGAGAGCAGGTTGCCCCCAAAACATAGGATTTTTTTCCGCTTTCAGCCACCTGTAAAGGACTCCAGATACAGGCGATTTTTTCCATTTGAAACGCAAGTTTGCCATTTGTTAACAGCAACAAACTGTCGAGTAGAGAGCAATGGAGATAGAGGGAGAAAGAAAATAGACTACTGGCCATTAAAATTGCTACACCATGAAGATGACGTGCTACAGACGCGAAATTTAACCGACAGGAATAAGATGCTGTAATATGCAAATGATCAGCTTTTCAGAGCATTCACACAAGGTTGGCGCCGGTGGTGACACCTGCAACGTGCTGACATGAGGAAAGTTTCCAACCGATTTCTCATAGACAAACAGCAGTTGACCGACGTTGCGTGGTGAAAAGTTGTTGTGATGCCTCGTGTAAGGAGGAGAAATGCGTACCATCACGTTTCCGACTTTGATAAAGGTCGGATTGTAGCCTATCGCGATTGCGGTTTATCGTATCGCGACATTTCCTGCTCGCGTTGGTCGAGATCCAATGACTGTTAGCAGAATATGGAATCGGTGGGTTCAGGAGAGTAACACGGAACGCAGGCCTCGTATCACTAGCAGACGAGTTGACAGGCATCTTATCCGCATGGCTGTAACGGATCGTGCAGCCACGTCCCGATCCCTGAGTCAACTGATGGGGACGTTTGCAAGACAACAACCATCTGCACGAACAGTTCGACGACGTTTGTGGCAGCATGGACTATCAGCTCGGAGACCATGGCTGCAGTTACACTTGACGCTGCATCACAGACAGGAGCGCCTGCGATGGTGAACTCAGCGACGAACCTGGGTGCACGAATGGAAAAACGTCATTTTTTCGGATGAATCCGGGTTTTGTTTACAGCATCATGATGGTCGTATCCGTGTTTGGCGACATCGCGGCGAACGCACACTGGAAGCGTGTATTCGTTATCGCCATACTGCTGCATCACCCGGTGTGATGGTATGGGGTGCCATTGGTTACACGTCTCGGTCACCTCTTGTTCGCATTGACGGCACTTTGAACCGTGGACGTTACATTTCAGATGTGTTACGACCCGTGGCTCTACCCTTCATTCGATCCCTGCGAATCCCTACATTTCAGAAGGATAATGCACGACCACATGTTGCAGGTCGTGTACGGGCCTTTCTGGAAACAGAAAATGTTCGACTGCTGCCCTGACCAGCACATTCTCCAGATCTCTCACCAATTTAAAACGTCTGGTTAATGGGGGCCGAGCAACTGGCTCGTCACAATACGCCAGTCACTACTCTTGATGAACTGTGGTATCGTGTTGAAGCTGCATGGGCAGCTGTACCTGTACACGCCATCCAAGCTCTGTTTGACTCAATGCCCAGGCGTATCAAGGCCGTTATTACGGCCGGAGGTGGTTGTTCTGGGTACTGATTTCTCAGGATGTATGCACCCAAATTGTGTGAAAATGTAATCACATGTCAGTTCTAATATAATATATTTGTCCAATGAATACCCGTTTATCATCTGCATTTCTTCTTGGTGTAGCAATTTTAATGGCCAGTAGTGTAGTTGTAGATGAGAGGACTGGTGGCAGTAAGGAATGTAAATGTTAGAATTTTGAGATTTTGAACGTGGCTGCAATTCAGCAACTGTGCATTCGAGAACTTCAGTGGATTAACAATAATAACCAACCAATTGCAAAACACAGGTTTATTAAACCTTGACCATAGTTTCGAAGGTTTTAAAACCGTCTTCTTCAGAACATATTAGTCGTAGAATCACACGATCAACAGCGAATGCTGGGGTCGTTGACTTTGTCCAGAACATCATATAAAAGTAGTCGATGTATGTCACTGGCTCTGAACGTGACATATTTATGCTCCAATGAATCCGATATCATGTTTTGTATTTAAAATTAAGTTTTAAACAAATCTTTGAATAGGCATGCTATATGCTGTTGTATCCAGCATAAAATATGTGATATTGTTCATTTTGTGGTCCTAAATACCGTCCCTATTATAAAAACTATGGAACAAATTAATATAAACGTTTGCATTCTCAATTTTCCGATATCGTATTCAAAAATGTTGTATGTTGGCCGATTGGGACGCAGTTATCGCTGGTGGTAACAAAAGCGAGACGTAATGTCGCTACTGTTACGTTAGACTGTGGATGAAATTCAAAGGAAAATAACCATCAAATGTAACATCATCTCTGGTAAGCTGTATAGCTTTGCAAGCAACGTAGTAAAGAACTGCCAAAATATCTCTCAAAAACGTTTCTTTAACCATCGTGACTAAAAAAAAAAAAAATACTAACTTGACAGAAACACATTTTTATAGATGCAATATGGTCGTCACTTCCAACTAGACGTAGGTACCAATGCAAATGTAAACATATAATTGATAGTATTATCAATGTTATTTCCGCAGGTCACTTGTTAATGGCAATAAGCCGAAACAGCCCTGTTGTGTAAAATATCAAAATACATACTACCTTTATGCCGCTAGTTGTGCAGCTTTCATTTTCATTTTGTCTTATAGCGGCCTATAATATAATGAGGTCCCAGCGGAATGCAAAATATCGCTTACAAGCGTGTCAGCCTGCTGTTCGCTTCACTACAAGAGACGGTGGGATGCGACAAACAAATTCTTTTTATTGTTTTAGTTTTAACATACATCCAGGATGTTAGGTTTTTTCAAGGGGATTTGATGAAAGTAAGTTCTCCTTTCGCAGCATCTGGTAAAGGTCCTAAGCAACAACTGACTAACAAATGGCTCTAAAATGGTTCAAATGGCTCTGAGCACTATGGGGCTTAACACCTGAGGTCATCAGTCCCCTAGAACTTAGAACTAGTTAAAGGTAAGTAACCTAAGGACATCACACACTCCATTCCCGAGGCAGGATTCGAATCTGCGACCGTAGCAGTCGCGCAGTTCAGGACTGAAGCGCGTAGAACCGCTCGGCCACCGGGGCCGGCACAACTGACTAACAGTAACAGTATAGCATCACATTCAGGAAGAAGTAGTGATGCGGGGATCCAATGGCAGGATGGTAACATCCGAAGTGACTGCGTGGTCTAAATGTGTAAAGGCGGAAGAGAAGGGAGAAGTGTTGTAGAGGCCAGAGCAAGGAAGCAACCGCGGCTTGGTGAGTCCACAGGCAAAGGCTTGCCAAAGAAGGGAATCCCCCGATCGACGAACGCGGTTACATCCCGACGGATGCGGGCCTTCGACTCGTCTCTTTACGTCTGGAAAATACCCATCAGAACAACAACATAAAAATACGGTACAATTTCGCAGTAAAATCTCTGCATACAGCCAAGCGAAGCAGCCTTAAGATCGGCTCGAGTACTAATCATACTGCAAGCAGTATTTCGGCATCTACCATCGACAGGTATCTTTGGACCATAAGTCTGTGTAAGGGTTTCCTTTTCTTCTCGTGAAGCCAGTTCATTCTTCATCCCGGTTACAGTCCAAATATGCCAGATATTAAACTTCTACATCTACATCTACATTTATACTCCGCAAGCCCCCCAACGGTGTGTGGCGGAGGGCACTTTACGTGCCACTGTCATTACCTCCCTTTCCTCTTCCAGTCACGTATGGTTCGCGGGACGAACGACTGCCGGAAAGCCTCCGTGCGCGCTCGAATCTCTCTAATTTTACATTCGTGATCTCCTCGGGAGGTGTAAGTAGGGGGAAGGAATATATTCGATACCTCATCTAGAAACGCACCCTCTCGAAACCTGGACCGCAAGCTACACTGCGATGCAGAGCGCCTCTCTTGCAGAGTCTGCCATTTGAGTTTGCTAAACATCTCCGTAACGCTATCACGCTTACCAAATAACTCTGTGACGAAACGCGCCGTTCTTCTTTGGATCTTCTCTATCTCCTCTGTCAACCCGACCTGGTACGGATCCCACACTGATGAGCAATACTCAAGTATAGGTCGAACGAGTGTTTTGTAAGCCACCTCCTTTGTCGATGGACTACATTTTCTAAGGACTCTCCCAATGAATGTCAACCTGGCACCCGCCTTACCAACAATTAATTTTATATGATCATTCCACTTCAAATCATTCCGTCTGCATACTCCCAGATATTTTACAGAAGTAACTGCTACCAGTGTTCCGCTATCATATAATCATAAAATAAAGGATCCTTCTTTCTATGTATTCGCAATACATTACATTTGTTTATGTTATAGGGTCAGTTGCCACTCCCTGCACTAAGTGCCTATCCGTTGCAGATCTTCCTGCATTTCGCTGCAATTTTCTAATGCTGCAACTTCTCTGTATACTACAGCATCATCCGCGAATAGCCGCATGGAATTTCCGACACTATCTACTAGGCAATGGTCCCATAACACTCTCTTGTGGCACGTCAGAGGTTACTTTAAAGTCCGTAGACGTCTCTCCATTGAGAACAACTTGCTGTGTCCTGTTTGCTAAAAACTCTTCAATCCAGCCACACAGCTTGTCTGATATTCCGTAGGCTCTTACTTCTGTTTATCAGGTGACAGTGCGGAACTGTATCGAACGCCTTGCGGAAGTCAAGGGAAATCGCATCTACCTGGGGGCTTCTATATAATATTTTCTGGGTCTCATGAACAAATAAAGCGAGTTGGGTCCCACACGATCGCTGTTTCCGGAATCTATGTTGATTCTTACAGAGTACATTTTGGGTTCCCAGAAATGACATGATACGCTAGCAAAAAACGTGTTCTAAAATTCTACAACAAATCGATGTCAGAGATATAGGCCTACAGTTTTGCGCATCTTGTCGACGATCCTTCTTGAAAACTGGGACTACCTGTGCTCTTTCGCAATCATTTGGAACCTTCCGTAACTCTAGAGGCTTGCAGTACACGGCTGTTAGAAGGGGGGCAAGTTCTTTCGCGTACTTTTTTTCGTGGTTTGGAAGAACCACACAAATGTCAAGCTAATACGGAAAGGACAAACAGAGAATTTACGTATCAACTTAAAAGATGTTTGGCTCATCCAGATCTCGTGTGTCACTTTTGGTCCAGCCCAGAGAGTATATACATCATCTGAATAAAAGTATCCGGACACGCATGTGTAATGCGGAATCGGCCGCTAGATGTAAAGAGTGACGGATCCGCCAGTACAAAAGAAGGTGGGGAGTATAATGATGTCGGTAGGGAAGCTGTAACAGCAGCACGGATCGTTCGGGAGAGCTCACTGACTTCGAACGTGGTCCAGTCATTGAATGTCACCTGAGAAAAAAGTCCATTAGAGACATTTCAACCCTTCTAAAGCTCCCAAGTCGACTATTGGTGACGTGACAGTGAAGTGGAAACGCGAAGGAACAATCACAGCTATATCAAGATCTGGCGCACGTCATGTACTGAGGGACAGGGGTGGGGGTTGTAAAAACCCGCATCAGCCGAAGGAATTGCAACCAGCAGTCAAACTAGCACAATGGGTGAGCATACGGAGTCCGAAAAGAATGGTCTACAATGGTCGAGGAGCCCCTCATAAGCTACAGATTTGTGTAGTCGGCGCTAAGCGACATTTTAGGTGACTTAAAGAGAGGCGCCACTGGGCAGTGTGTGACTGGAAACGAGTGATTTGCAGTCATGAGTCACGCTATACTCTATGGAATGGTTTGGATTTGGTGGATGCCTGGAGAACAGTGAAGTATGGAGGAAGTGGTGTTACGGTATAGAGGTGTCTTTCGTGGTGAGTGTGTGGTCCCATACTGTGCTTAAGAAAATGTTGTAGAATGATACGACGGATTATAGAGGATTGTGTACTGGCTGCAATAGAGGAAAGGTTAGGAGATAATGGCTTTATCAGCAAGACTATGCAGCCTGTCGTAAAGCAGTATCTGCGAGGCAACAGTTTGTGGACAAGCCCTAATAGAAAGTACTGAAGCTCAAATAGTTGTAGGTACAAAGAGCTGGCTAAACCCTGAAATAAGTTCAGCCGAATTTTTTCCAAACGATCTAACAGTGTTCAGAAAGGATAGATTAAATACAGTTGGTGGTGGAGTATTTATTGCCTTGTAACGAAATTGAATTAGATAGTTCGTGTGAAGTAGTATGGGTAGATGACTGATGACAGTGTCACTAAAGCAGAGTTATTAAACACGGTTTTCCGAAACTCCTTCACCAAAGAAGACGAAGTAAATATTCCTGAATTCAAATCAAGAACAACTGCCAAGATGAGAAACATAGAAGTAGACATCCTCGGAGTAATGAAGCAGCTTAAATCACTCAACAAAGGCAAGGCCTCCGGTCCAGATTGTATACCAGTCAGGTTCCTCCGATTGCGAAAACACTCCGTTGGCACCCACCTACACAGGGAGAAATGATCATCACGATAAAGTAAGAGAAATCAGGGCTCGCACAGAAAAATTTAAGTGCCCGTTTTTCCCGCGTGCCGTTCGAGAGTGGAACGGTAGAGAGACAGCTTGAAGGTGGTTCATTGAACCCTCGGCCGGGTACTTTATTGTGAATAGCAGAGTAGACACGTAGATGTAGATGTAGATATCATGTTCTATAGGATGTGAGATAGGTATGGTCGTTTATTGCCGTTGTGGATATTCAACAAGGATGTAACACTACATACTGCATTTCTAAACAATTGTAACAAACGTCAGCAAATGATTCCAGGATCAAAAGAAGAAAAATTGTTACGATCATCGTACATCCCAAAATGCGTTGTTAGTGATGTACTGGCGTTGTACGAAATGTGTTACCAACTACTCCGTCTTATGACAGTACCCTACAGTAATACATTTATTGTGGATGCTGCTGTACAAACGCGTGCAGTACGGAACAAATAGGAACGTAATAAACAAGCGTCAGCTGCACTTTTTCATGTTTTTTAAATGGCTTCTGGACATCACTTATGGAGCCAGCCTGAGATTGATTTTTAAGTGTGTAACATCCTGAAACCGTTGAAATGAAGCATGGCAAACTGTAGTGGGTAAAAACTGTACCTTAAGGCAGAGATTGAAATACATCCACCAAATAATTGAGGACGTAGGGCGCAAGTGCAACTCTGAGACGAAAACGTTGGCACAGGAGGGGAATTCGAGATGGTTTACATCAAACCACTCAGAAGACTGATGACCCCAAGAAAACAAATCTCTCCACTTTTAGGTCTTCTGTCGCTAAAATTGTTTGAATGTTCGTTGGTAATGGATTGTAGGACATCATCATATGCTATCGTGTCATGGTTTCTTGTTATCTTCTGTTGCAGTTGGAGAAAATGTGGTCAGCATCTTTCTCACTGCAGCATTCACACGAAGAATGTGGAATCATGTTGAGGCGGTAGAGATGCTGCCAAAATCACATGCGCTTAAATCGAAGGCGTTCCATTGACACTATAAAGTTTCTGCTGCAAGTGTAGTTCTGGTACAAAAGATCCGATGTGAGAATGGGTATTACTACAGCATTATGTCTCCCTTTAGCCGGCCGGGGTGGCCGAGTGGTTCTAGGCGCTTCAGTCTGGAACCGCGCGACCGCTACGGTCGCAGGTTCGAATCCTGCCTCGGGCATGGATGTGTGTGATGTCCTTAGGTTAGTTAGGTTTAAGTAGTTCTAAGTTCTAGGGGACTGATGACCTCAGATGTTAAGTCCCATAACAAAGCGAAATTTCTCGCCGTTATCCTGTAGGTTGGTAAGCGTGGTACAAACAGAGTACAGAATGGCCTGTAGGTGGCAGCATAGTGCAGATGCACACATACCGTCGCACTATCAGTATAAAGATGGCCGCCGCACTTGCGACTTGCACCAGGGAAGAACAGCGTTCTGTTACTCGGTTTTTGCGTAGTGAAGGTGTGAAACCTATTGAAATTCATCGACGGATGAAGGTTTAGTACGGTGACGCATGTTTGTCAAAGCAGCAAGTCTACGAATAGAGTAGGAAGTTCGCAAATGGTGTGACTTCAGTGGAAGATGCTCCTCGTCCAGGTCAGGCACAACGAGTTGTGACTCCACAGAGCATTGCAGCAGTTGAGGCCATAGAGAAGGAAAACCGCCGAGTGACACTGAATGACAGTGCAGCATGTTTACAGATCAGTCATGGGTCAGCACACCACATTGTGCATGATGTGCTCCAGTTTCACAAAGTGTCTGCAAGATGGGTACCGCGGCAGCTGACTCCTGAAATGAGAGAACGACGTGATGATGCTTGTGAAGAACTACTTCGGCGCTTTGAACGAGAAGGTGATGGCTTCCTCGCAAGAATCGTTACTGAGGACGAAACCTGGGTTCACTTCCACCAACCGGAAACGAAAAGAGCGAGCAAGGAATGGCGCCATTCCTTATCACCAAAATCAAAGAAGTTTCGAACAGAATCATCAGCAGGGAAGGTTATGCTGACTCTCTTTTGGGACGAAAATGGCGTCATTTTGGAGCATTAATGCCTAGAGGGACGACTGTCACCAGTGCATCATACACAGACCTCCTAAAAAATCATCTGCGGCCTGCAATCAAATCAAAGTGACGTGGATTGCTGTCAGCAGGTGTCCTTTTGGAACAAGACAATGCGAGGCCCCACACTGCCCGTACATCAGTTGCAACAATCACAGACCTGCATTTTGAGTGACTTCCTCATCAACCATACTCACCAGACCTTGCCCGAAGTGATTTCCATATGTTTGGACCACTCAAAGACGCAATGGGAGGAAAGAAGTTCCGTTTTGATGAAGAGGTACGCTACGCGGTGCATGAGTGGTTGCGCAGACTACCAAAAGAATTTTTTTCTAAAGGAAATTATGCACTTTGTAAGCGCTGGAGGACTCGCATTAAGCGTGGGGGAGATATGTTGAAAAGTGATACAGCTTTGTACCACTTCTGCACAATAGATAATATTTAAAAAGATATTTAAGGTTTTTATTTGACACACCCTCGTATATCAAATTTTTAAGTGTGCAGGCGCTAATTCTTGTTGTACCTATGTTTGCATCCCTGTTGTACCCATCTAGAATTGTATTACTCCCGATTACCTTGCCTTCCAATGCAAACTACCGTGACGAACGATCAAACGAGTGTTGTTGACACTCCTGAGGACACGCTGCTTGTACTATTAAAAAATGTGCCCCTAGCAGGTAAGCTGCCCATACCAGTGGGTTTTACGCTGCCTGCAACACGTGCCTTGTGGATCACGTATTACGAGGCCCCAGTTATTGGAAAACAACTAGACTACAGATTGACGTGGAAGTGCAAAGTGTAGCCCTGCCCGTCTCGTGCACACTTTCAGTTGTTGAGGTACATGAAGTGTGAAATACATCAACCACCTAAAAGAGAATATCCATCGCGTCTGTGCAACTGTTCGAAAAGACTCTGGTGTCATCGGGAATTTTACTGTTCCATGTTGAAATGTTGCTATGTTTGCGTCGCCAATCCTGTCAGATATTTTGAGCAATTCCTGTAATGCGACTGATATGGAGGGTGATAACGCTGCCCATACCAGTGGGTTTTACGCTGCCTGCAACGCGTTCAAATACCACACGCAAATTTTTATATTCTCTCGCTCGAAACGCACGAACTATTTGCCCTACAGAAAAATTTAATAGGACTTTTTATATGCAGTATAATGCGATTGAATTTTGTACTGAGATAAATTTTCGCTAGAGGCTGTAGTTTTAAAATTGTTCGACAAATTTACAAAAGTTTCCTTCAAACGCGTTTTCCTTGAGTAACCCGAAAACCGTGGCCTCCAGCGAAAACGTGAGGCGGTACAGCATTAGAAAATTGCAGCGAAATGCAGGAAGATCTGCAGCGGATAGGCACTTGGTGCAACGAGTGGCAACTGACCCTTAACGTAGACAAATGTAATGTATTGCGAATACATAGAAAGAAGGATCCTAAACTGTATGATTATATGATAGCGAAACAAACAATGGTAGCAGTTACTACTGTAAAATATCTGGAAGTATGCGTACGGAACGATTTACAGTGGAATGATCACATAAAATTAATTGTTGGTAAGGCGGGTGCCAGGTTGAGATACATTGGGAGAGTCCTTAGAAAATGTAGTCCATCAACAAAGGAGGTGGCTTACTAAACACTCGTTCGTCCTATACTTGAGTATTGCTCATCAGTGTGGGATCCGTACCAGGTCGGGTTGACAGAGGAGATAGAGAAGATCCAAAGGAGAGCGGCGCGTTTCGTCACAGGGTTTTTTGACAAGCGTGATAGCGTTACGGAGATGTTTAGCAAACTCAAATGGCAGACTCTGCAAGAGAGGTGCTCTACATCGCGGTGTAGCTTGCTGTCCAGGTTTCGAGAGGGTGTGTTTCTGGATGAGGTATCGAATATATTGCTTCCCCCCACTTATACCTCCCGAGGAGATGACGAATGTAAAATTAGAGAGATTCGAGCGCGCACGGAGGCTTTCCGGCAGTCGTTCTTCCCGCGAACCATACGCGACTGGAACAGGAAAGGGAGGTAATGACAGTTGCACGTAAAGTGCCCTCCGCCACACACCGTTGGGTGGGTTACGGAGCATAAATGTAGATGTAGATGTACAAAATTTAACTACATTAAATTTCCCACAATGATGTGCTGTTCATTTTTTTTCTGTGGGACAAATAATTTGCGCGTAGCCAGCGAGAGAGTATGAAAATTGTGGGCGAGGTTTCTGAAGGTGTTACGAGTTGCGTAAAAACCATAGGTAGGGGCAGCTGAATCAGCATGTACACCTTTTAACACTACACAGGCAGCGGGTTGTAGCTGAAAAACAGAGACATATTATCAGCACATGTCGAAATTAATGGTCGGAATTGACTAAAGCTGCTGCATGACATAACAATAGAAGAACAAAAGTTTAATGACTCGTTCGCCTTTGTATGAGTTTTACCTGCCTCAAATAGGCAAGAGGCTCATCATGACGTACATACATAACTTGAAAAAAAAAGAGTAAAAAAAGGGTGAAGCTTTCAGAAGGGGAAGAGGAAATGAAATGAAACTTCACAGGTTGAGAGGGTGGGTGATATTTCGGTGATTACAAAACCAAGTCACATTTACAAAAAAACTTTGCAGTATGAGCCCAACTGTCAATGTGACGTTGCATCCTTTCTTGCGTGGAAACATATACTGATTCAATTTGCAAGCGTGTCGTAAAGCCATTATATACTGTCCTGAGGCAAAGTGGCTCACAACCATTGTAACTGTTCCTTGATGGTCTGGACACTAGCAGTGAGATGGAATTAATATCTGAGCTGGTTCCATACGTGTTCGATGGTGTATATACGAGGCGTGTTTTTTAAGTAAGTACCGTTTTGAAATTTAAAAAAGACGTGCTAAGATATCTCAATAATTTTATTTTTACATGAAAGCCTGTACCTTAATCTACGCACTGACGCCATTACAGTCTGATTATTCCTTGTTTACGTTGTGTATTGAGTGTTTAGGATGCCTCCGATAATCGTGAGTCCCGCCGACTGTGAAGTACGGGCTGTTATAAGATTTGTTAGTGCTAAAGGCCTAAAAGCGATCGATATTCATCGTGAGATCTGTGCAGTTTACGGAGGAAACATTATGAGTGATGGAATGGTAAGAAAGTAGGTGAGAGCATTTAAAGATCGCCGCACAAATGTGCATGATGAACAACGGAGTGGGCGTCCTTTGGTCGTTAATGAAAGTTTGGTGCAGGAAGTGGACAGTAAGGTGAGAGAAAACAGACGCTTTACGATTTCCTCCTTGCGGGATGACTTTCCTAATGTTTCTCGTAGTGTTTTGCTTGGCATTGTGACCGAGCACTTGGATTACCGAAAATTGTGCGCACGTTGGTTACCGAAAATGTTGACGAATTTGCACAAAACCAAACGTTTAGACAGAGCACTGAATTTCCTTGAGCGGTACCACAACGACGGTGATGATTTCTTAAGCCAAATTGTTACGGGCGATGAAATATGGGTGGCCTACGTCACACCAGAATCAAAGCAACAGTCCATGGAAGTTGAACAAGGTCATCGTTTTGCTGCGAGACAATGCCCATCCACATGTGGTGAATCACACCAAAGATCTCATCACATCTTTTCGATGGGAAACTCTAGATCATCCTTCGTACAGCCCCGATCTTGCGCCAAGTGACTACCATATGTTTGTGCACTTGAAGAAACACCTGGGCGGTCAGCGTGTTCAAGACGGTGACGAAGTCAAAACAGTGGTGATGCAGAGGTTAAGAAGTCAGGCGGCAGACTTCTACGAGGAGGGTATTCATAAACTGGTACAACGTTATGACAAGTGCCTCAATATTGATGGGAATTATGTAGAAAAGTAGATTAAGGTACAGGCTTTCATGTACAAATAAAATTATTGAGATATCTTAGCACGCGTTTTTTTTTATTTCAAAACGGTACTTACTTAAAAAACACGCCTCGTATCTGGGGATCTTGGTGATTACGGGAGTAGATTAGCGTCACGCTGGCAGCTCACGTTCTGTTGTAACATGGCATCCCCAATACTCTAACGTAAGAGGTAACATTATGTCTCTGATGTACTGATGTCTCATCAAGAGTTCCCCCAAACACTACCAGACGCGACCAGAACTCATATCCAATGGCTTCCCACAGCATGAGCCAGGAGTAACATCGCTGTGAGAGTCCAAATCATTGCGAGAATGGGTCCTCTTGCGGATCACCGCTATGTAGTCAGACCACAATTCGTTGCTGAACACAATTCGACACCATCCATTAGCAGACCATGTTTTCCGGTCGCTGCATAACTACAAACGCAGCCGTTTGTGTTGTGGTGTTAACGGCAGTCTACGTATGCGACGGTAATTGCCTAGTCCGGCTGAAGCTAGTCTCCGACTAATGGTGCGGGATGGCGTAGAAGGTTTCAGGGAGTCCATTACTTGCTCTAGGATGGCAGGCGCAGATGTGAAGGCATACAACGTGCTTGGTGCTCAATACATGTCCGGCTTCAAAAAACAGTTAATGATGTATCTACTTAAGCTACAGTAATGCCTTCCTCTGTACATGAATCCACTTCACCTCATTACTTCCCTCTTTCCCCCTCCTTAAATCTCCCTTCCCTAAACTCGCTATACTAGTAAACATCTACTTTACATACGAAGATATTAATGTACATCTGCACAAATCTTTATTACTATTGCCAATTTTTCTCATTTTTATCATTATTATTTGATTTTTTTACTGTTATTGCTTTTATCGTAATTTGTATGTATAGCATCTGTTGTAAAAATACTGCCAGCATTTACTTTATTAGGTCTTAGTCATTACTCTTTATTCATATTGCCACTAGAGTAATCTAATTTTCTTATTTAAACTATTTTCATGATGTAACTCTGATGTGTGAAATGCTGCATGTGTGGAACACCGGTCCGATGTAAGAGAGGGCCTGATGGCGCTAATCTGATCAGCTTAAATAAATAAATACAGCGATCCTCCCTTGTGATGATCAGAGGTAGTCGACCAGAACCTTTACGATGCGTATGCCTGCACCTCATGTTCCATACAGTACAACACCGGGCAGTTTTCACATTCGAATGCTCCACACGTCTGGAAACAGCACAGTTCCTCAGCTGGCCAAATGGAGACGCACAATGAGGCCACCTTCAAACTGCGTCTGTTGCTGATAAAGCTGTCTCGTACGAGTGCGCGGTATCTCCCTGTCCTTCACAGTGATCACTCGACATCTGACGCTGTTCACGCCCCTTGTACACCCTACCACACCTGGTTAGCACACTCAACAAGAACAACACCAGTATACTCTGGTGGAAGTTCTACCTGTCACAGAGAACTGCAACTTCAATCATCCACATACACGCGGATGATGTGTACACGTACAAAGTTACGTTGACATCTGATTATGGCTTTTCCGTGCTATCCTATTTTTAACAGGAAGTGTACCTGGGATCCGACGCCATAGTTTAGCGCTACGTAGGCGACCCGGGTTCGATTCTCGGTACCACCAGTAATTTTTCCTTGGCGGGA